>NW_009223761.1:0-39822 GCF_000690835.1 Fulmarus glacialis | reverse complement strand
CTGAAAATGATTAAAATTATCTAAAAATTAATTTTCAATATTTAAAAAAGTTTTTTTTCGTTTTCCAATTTTAAGATCTCATTACTTCCTATAGTATTTTATTAATTTTATTTACTTAATTTGGTTCTAATTTTTAGTTCTGTAAAAACTAAGTAAATAGTTTGAGGTGACTTTGGTTTTGTTGTGAATTTCTATTTTATTTTATTTTATTTGGATTTCTTTAATTTGGTCTTATTCAACTGGACCTGGGAACAGAGGGGGTTTATTTGTTTTCTTGCTTGCTTGCTTGCTTGTTTGTTTATTTTCCTCAAAAATCTCATAAATGCTTAAAGAAAAATCTTTTTAAGCGAGTCTAGTTGTTAGGCATCACATTCCCCAGAATGAACATCCCCCATCTATGAACACCCAAAGATCTAAATTATTTAAAGCAACTTAAAGAAAGTTAGAAAGAAATAAAACCTTTGTATTGTAATTAAACAATGAAGATACATCTGACTTTATAAATAATTGATGATACATAACTTTGTGTAAACTCCGTTCACTGAATTTGTAATCTAGTGCCATGGAATAAATAACAACCCCAAAACAACATCAGAAATTACATCCTGCAGATTAGAGCACCTTCTGAATAAGTTTCCTTTTCAGAATTATGTATGCCTTGTAACAGCATCCAATAGGTTTCCTTATCTATTATTCTTCCCATTTTTCCTCTTGATTTGGATTGCCCTTCCTCTTTTCCACCTCTACAGTTGCTACAGAAACTTAAGATATTCTCTCTGCATCAAATTCTATTTAAGAATACAGGCAATTTTTCCCTTGTTCCACTTAGAGATGATGTTTCTGGTAAAATTCAATAACATCAAAGTGTAGACTAGTAATGCCTCATAGTGAAATAGTTCAGACATCACATTTATATAGCCATTTTAATTTCTGAAATATTCAAAGATGATAATGGACACAAACCTGCCCATAGTGCTCTGTGCCTGTGGGCTAGAATATTGCAACAAGCTCTCTTTAGAGCTGTCCTTGAAAACCCTCAAAGATTTTGTCTAGTGAGGAATGATGAGGCATAACTCCTCGAGGGCATGTCACTAAAAGAGCAGGAGACATCCATACTCCTCAGGCTTCGCTTGTTATTCAGAATGATTCAACTTTAATGTAAGTAAGAGAAGTAAAGAGTTTGCCTGATAGAACTTGGAATCGAGTCTTCTGGTTCTGTCGTTTTTTTTTTTTAATTATACTATGAACTTTTTGTACTGATGATGAAATACTATCTTTACATAGAAAATTAGAATTCTGTGTCATGTTGAAAACTCAGGCTTTTTTTTTTCTTTTTACATCACCGTTAGGGATAACGTTTTTTACATTCTGCTAGAAAACATTGTAAAATCATTAAACTCCGAGTCTATGTGCTTTACTGCGCAATACGAACAACATCAATAACAACACTGTGGCCTGTGGAAACCCTGACATTTTTCTAAGATGTGACATATAGTCCTGCCAGAAAAAGGAAAATGACATTTTTGTAATTGTTGGGTTTTATTATTTGCTTCGTAGTGGAGATTAACCCTCCTACACCAGATAGAGAAAGATAGGGTCTCTACCATGAGAGGCCTTAATACAGGAAATTGAAGTGATGCAATGAATTAGGGCAGCAGATTACTAAAGAGAGGCATCAGCAGCCAAAGGCCAAGGCTGCAGAGGGAGGTTCAACTATTCTCTATAGGCATGTCCTTTAATACTGTTTTTTTTGTTATTTTTCTTGGTGAGGCAGTAGCAGTAGCAGTCATGGACCAGGACTCCACTATACCATGTACTTCACAGCTGAAGGAAAAAAAGAAAATAAAATTGTTCTTCTTCTTTACAGTTAATAAACCAGTACAATAACAGAGGGGTGAAAGCAAGGAAAGATTGATAATATTCATTGGTGTGATGAACAAAGGACTCAGTATATCAGTAACAAAACATTTTCATTGACAAGAAAAGTCAAAACCAGAGTGTATTTCTCGCATGTTTCAATATATGTGGTGATCTTGAAAGGTAGCTCATTATACATTTGAAAATAATTCAGAAAGTAAGGTTACAATCCTACACAATCAGACTCTTGTTGTTTTGAGGCTACTAAATGGCAGTTGTCATAAGCCCTTAATTAAGGTGTTTCTCTCTTTGAAAAAATCATATTATAAGGATATGTGGATGGTAAAAGGTATGTGGACACCTGAAATGTAAGGACATCTGGATTGTGATGACATCTGGTTAATGGCAGTTCAATTTAAGTAACAATGATAAGAATCAGGAGAAGTAAAAAGTTAAACATCTAGATACAGAAAGTGAAGTGATTAGGATGTAACAGAAACAATACCAAAGGCCAGAGCTTGCAGGACACTGGAAGGATCAGTGGACCATAGCCTTGGAGAGCTTCAGCCAGAGCTTCATAACTGATAAAAGGGAGGAAACAAGATCATCGTGGGTCTCAGGGGTAAGAGCAAACTTACTACAGGATATTTGAGAGGTTTGTAGGATTGTGTAAATCTTGTTATGGGAAGTTTTAAGGGAATTGTAGAAATAATGAAACCTATAGGGAAGGGGAAGGGCTAAAGGTGGGGAAAGGGGGGGATCAAAGTGGATGGGGAGGAACAGGTTTGGGAAAATAGAGAGGAGGAGGGTAAAAGTAGCCAGTTCAGTGTAAGCATACTGTTGGTCCTTACTCTGTCTGGCCAAGCCAGGAGAAATCCTTTGGGTCTTGAAGTCCTCCACATTTGGCTTCTCTGAATATATAACATTTAAATGATTCACTTAACAGAGTCCTTTTCTCTGTTATCTCAATGTGTTCCTGTTTATGATAAGCAGGCTTAGTGCAGATAGAGGGTGTTTGTTTTCTTCAACGCAGTCTCATGTTTCTCGTCCCAAATGTAATTGAAGGGTGGGAACCACAAACAAACTTCATTATAGGTGGAAAGGTGTGCCAGTAATGTAGAGTACATATGAATATATGTAGAAAGACAAAAGGAATGTTGAGCCTTGATAGCATTTAGAGAGTTTCAACAGGAGATAAGGTTTATGCATTTTGTCATTTGTCTGTGAGGACATTCTTCCTCTTCCATCCCAGTAACAGCAGAACTCATTAGCCAACTCCAGAGAAATTTGAAAAAATATTCAACATTGATGTTCATCAAAATTTAGTGAAAAATCTAAGCAGAGAAAAAAAAATTCCAAATCCTTTACTGGGAGAAATTCAGGTAGAATGTGGATATTCTACATTCCATTCAATACATCATATGGTGAGCAAACCGGTATATACAGTGATAGGCTGGGCACAGAATATGCTTTCTCTTAACCTGCACTGGTACTGTAGGGATGCTACGAGAAGATGATGGTACTATATTTGCGGACGTATGGTTTTGAGGACAAAGATCTGTAGATAAACAGGCTTTATTCAGTTTTCTTCCTGTAGAACAAATTTAACTTTTTAGACATTTAATTTTCTGGGGTTTTTTCCCCCCCCCCCCCCCGAATATTTAAATATGTTGTTCATAAGTAGTCTTTTGGGTAGTGCTATTTAATTATTTTTTCGTAATTGCATTCAATCCAGAAAATGTATATGCATTTTTTCTGTGTTGTTATGGTTACAGCTGACATTCTTTAAATCATTTGGTATACATGAAATAGGTGTTAAATAAGTATTTTTTGAGTTTGCACACAATTCTGCAGTTACATCAGTCTTTTTTTTAATGGTGTCCAGTGGAATATTTAATTCATTTACCACATCAAGTAAGCAGGTATTTGGAGAGAGAAGATATGATCTTTATTCTGAATACAGTTCTATCTATGTGGATTCAACTAATGTGGATTTTTTTTTCATCTTTAAATGTTTGTCAGGAATAAAAAAGTTGTGTCATTACAGTATTTGTAGAACTTCCACTTTCCCTAAATAATGGTATCTGTCCACAGAAATCAATTAACGATTTAGGAGAAAGTCTGCTTTAGGATGTTGAAAAGGGTGGATCAGAATTTTTGGTATGGCAGTTCTGTACTTATCCCCGATTTCTACTGACTTTTCCATGAAGAAATTAAAAATAAAAGATGTGTGTAAAACCTTTATGATGGGAGATGACATCCAAGCATCTGTCTTGGAGGCATTATATATATTTTCTTTATCTTATTGTAAAACGTGAGAATTATGCCCTGATGCTGCATTTTCTGAGGCTGAAGTCCCTCAGTGAGGGTCACCCTGTGCTCAGGGCATGCTGAATTTTCTAATATAGTAACCCAGCTGTCTCTGCCGCTGACATCTAGCATACCCTATATCCATACTTTTGGTGATTGCCGTTGCTACGCTAAGGTTATGTGGCAGGGAGTAGTTTGGGGATCTCTGCATATTTATGAATTCTAGTTGCTAGAGACAAGATCCAACAGATGGATACTAGAAAGCACCTTTGGGTGTTGTAAGGAGGAGGGGAAACCCTAGAGAATATTAGCAGCCATAAGACGTATCAGTTCATTAGCCATCTAAGTCTCTTTAGCCATCTAAGTCTTAAGTTCATTTTCAGTGCAGCCACAGAAAAGTAAAATGCTTTTTGTCCTACCGGTGTGTCATGGTTTAACCCCAGCTGGCAACTAACCCCACGCAGCCACTCGCTCACTCCCCCCTGGTGGGATGGGGGAGACAATCAGAAGGGTAAAAGTGAGAAAACTCATGGGTTGAAATAAAGACAGTTTAATAGGGAAAGCAAAAGCCGCATGCACAAGCAAAGCAAAACAAGGAATTCATTCACTCCTTCCCATCGGCAGGCAGGGGTTCAGCCATCTCCAGGAAAGCAGGGCTCCATCACGTGTAATGGTGACTTGGGAAGACAAACGCCATCACTCTGAATGTCCCCCCCCTTCCTTCTTCTTCCTCTAGCTTTATATGCTGAGCATGACATCATATGGTATGGAATACCCCGTTGGCCAGGTTGGGTCAGCTGTCCTGGCTATGCTCCCTCCCAGCTTCTTGTGCACCCGGCAGAGCATGGGAAGCTGAAAAGTCTTGAGTGTGTAAGCACTACTTAGCAACAACTAAAACATCAGTGTGTTATCAACATTATTCTCATCCTAAATCCAAAACACAGGACTATACCAGCTACTAGGAAGAAAATCAACTCTATCCCAGCCGAAACCAGGACACTGTGTCCTCTCCTCTGCAGAAATGTGGCACTGGAGCCTGGGGCTCCCCTGCAGCCTAAGCTCAGCTTCGGGCTACCTGCCATCCCTCCTCCTTCCCTGCTTGTGTGCAGTCCTTCCACCTCCCTTTCAACTCCTCAGCCCTTTTCCTGAGGCATTTTAGCACACTAACCTTGCAGAAAACTGCTAACTTTCAGGTGTGTTTTCTCTGAGATTATCACAAGGAATGAGGTTGCAAGGAGTCACATCAATACCAGGATTCATGCAACTGGAGAGGGCACAAACTCTGTAAGTCATTCTGAATACATAAAGTGTGCATTAAATATGCTTTTTTTAATTACCACACAACTCTGAAGTTACACCATTTTTTAATAGTGTTTGGTAAAATATTTACTTTGTATATCGGGTATAGCAGGTATTTGGAGACAGGCAGAGGACCACGTAGACGAGGAAGATGAGGCAAGAGAGGAGCTTGCCAGGCCATGGTCAGGTGGGCTGTGGGCTGCTCTGCAGCTAAAGCCAGGCTTCACTAGCTTTCCTAGCTGGCTTCAGAGCAAAGGAAAACAGATTAGTATAAACCGTGATCGCTATAAACCAGTGAATTATGTCTGGTAGTCAAACTCTGACTCCCTCCTTCCATTTAGCACTCACTGTCTGTATTAGCCTCTTCAGAGTTAAGCTGAGAGAGACTGAATTTGAAGATTAATCTCCTGCTACAGATGGTCTCCCTAGCAAGGAATTAATATATTTCTAAGAAGTATGCTTTTTGTACTGTACTCCTCCATAATTTCATAAAGACCATCAGTTTCTAATACCGGAAATAAAGCTATAAAAATATGTTGGTTGGTCTTTTGTTTTTTTCAAAAAAGTCTACTTGAAATCCCCTCCCTGGGTAACAATCAGCAAAGTTCTCATTACTGGGAACTTTAAAATGTGTGCTGATCTGCAAAACAGAGCATGAGTGATGTGGGCATTACTTATATAATTGGTTTTGTGCATACTACAATCATATACTGGCTTTAAAATATACCCCCTTGGTGTGTTCATTATATCCATCTCTCGTGCACTTCTGCAATAGATATTTGCAGTCATTCATCACTGTTTATTATTAGAAAAGCAATGAATATGGAGCAGCATCATCTATTTCAACAGTCTCACATTATAGTCCCAAAAGAACATATGTGTTAATATACAAAACATGGTAGAAAGTTCACATTTCTCTTATTAACTTCTACAAATTGAACAGAGCTTACCTGCTGTCATGTTTTCCGCTTCTTTTTTTTTTTTCTATTTATCTCTGCTTAGTTAGTAGTGATTAGAAATGAAACCAGAACTCTTAAAATGGTAATTTGGGCTTTGTCTGCTGATAGTATGATTTATTATTAATTTTTGCTTCATTTTATCTGAACATCTTGTCATCTTAAATGATTTATGGGCTTTTATAATTTCTAGATATATATCATTTAAAGTAGTCTACATTTTGTATAGTTCTTTAAAGGAATATTTAATTGTATAAACCTTTAAACATGCAGATAAATCTCTTGTAAGGCATATACAGTGTGAGTAGTAACTCCATAATTTAAAGCTGTATATCACAGCATGCCATAAAATTTTCTTATCAGCAGTTCTTGGCAATATAAAATTGATATGTTTGGTGCTACCAGGTAATGTACTCTTTCCTGTAAGTCACCTTATTCTGATTTACCCTTAAGCTGGTCTCTGCATGGAGCGTGTTGTACTCTGTACTTATTAATAAACTTACTGGCGAATCAAAAGCAGTTAATCCATAACCATAATTAGTAGAGGATGACCATGACTAATTCAGTTGTTTAGATTACCCAAGACACCTTGATTACTGTTCTGCAGCAACAAACTGAATATTCAACTTGGTGAATCAATGCAGTACTGGATGCAGTAGCAGATATATCCAGAGGCCCAGGGCACAATTTGTCTGTTTGCTCCAAATTGATAACCTCTAACTGCACTATTTCTCAAAGGGGTTATTTGCTGCAGCAGCTATTCCTATTACTCTTCTGATTGCAAACTAGCTTGCCTCAGTGCTTAGGTGCGATAAGGAAAGAGGAGCTCCTCACTGGCAAACTGCAAGAGCTTAGTAGGGATTTGAATAAAAAGGCTGTGTGTTATAACATCCTCCTAGGAGGGATGTTGGGGCTGGGGTTTGATATTCCCAGGCCCATTGTCATACCAGAAAGGCTAATTACACTCGTGTCAGTGTCTTTGTGAAGAACCAGTAATGAACTATATATCCCATTTAGGTATTTGTTTCCACTACATTCATCAATATAGGCATGCAAGATTCCATGGAGAAGGAACCCCACACAACAGCATTTGTGCTGTGGGTGTAATCGCTGTGCATAGTCCAACTAATACCAGGCTGCTGCCATGAAGAATCGTTCATTCATTTTTCACTCCCTCCCAGACAGACACTGTTGTCTCCTTTCCATCAGATTTAATAATAATTTTTTCACAGGTGAGTAAGTTCAACCAGCAGATTGTTTGGAAAAGGACCTCTCTACCCAACCCAAAACAAAGGCTTCTCTTCAGGTCACCTTGGGTCTTACTTGATATGATGTCAGGAAGGGAGAGGGAAGAAACAGTTGTATCATTACTATCAGCCAAGGGCCTGAGTTCTGCTGCAGTATGTGCAATATGTGTAATGTAAAAAGTCATCCTGAGTCACCTAAAAAGAAAGAGATAGGGGAAGTTTATACCTTCACTGAGTCAAGGAATGGGTAATTTGTTTGTCAGGTATAAGAACTCATCTTGTCTAAGACACAATTTGCATTTCTAAGGAAGTGAGAGAAAGTTTATTTTGATTCAGATGGATGGTCAGACTATTACTGTAATGAAAGAGAAGTAAACTCGTTTTAGAAAAACAGATTAAATCTATCTAGACCCACTGGAGGGCTCCAAAATGGGAATTAATTCTAAAACCAAGTCTTTCTTACCAAGACAAGATTTTCTTTCAGGGACAAAACCTGGGGTACAAGGCATGGAGAAAAATAAAATCCACAGATGCCAGAGAAGTCCACATCACACCTGCTAGATAAAGGCATTTTTGATTTAATCATAGTTCAAGTAGATTAAATGCCACTTCCCTCTCTTTTTTTTGTAACTGTGTCAACTATTTTCAATGTTTTGAATAACTTATTTGCATTTTTCTTTAACCTAGCCTGAGATAAGAATGATCTTAAGATAACACAACAATAACATGTTCTTCACTGAAGAATAAGGCAAATCCAGAAACCTGCCCACTTGGGCCTCCTTAAGTGCGCAGTTCCCCCATGTTCTCTGAAATACCCAAAAGGGACTGGAGAATTTTTGTGCACAAAATTGCATGACCATGGTGAGGAGCTTGTGTTACATGGGTCAAGACCAAAGAGAAAAGTGTTTACCAGGAGGCTGTCTGGCATCGAGTTAAGATACAGAAAAACATGTCTGAATTCTTAGGATCTTTATATAGTGTATCACAATATTTAGAAGCAATTGACCATAATTAAGTCAGAAACTGACAATCTTTTAAAAATGTATGGGCTGAAGGTTATTTAGCAGCTTGCAAAAGCTAGGTTTAACCACAGTAATTAAGAATCTAAAGATAATTTGAATAGAAGTCATACATGTATCAAAAGCTCTCCTGGAAGAAAAATACAGTTTTGTGTTTTCTTTTATCCATATCTGATACACACAAACTCAATAAAGCACTGGTCAGTAGAGATTCCAAACTCTACAGTACATTTCTGCTATTCTCTTCATGGAAAAAGAAAAGTTATTTCATGTATGAACTGACATTGATCATTGAGAATTTCAAGATAGAAACCACCACACAGCTCTAAGCAGTGATAAAAAAGAAGTCCAAAAAACCAAACCAGGACTTGTATGTTTAGTCAGTGGTGAAAGGCTTAAGAAAGTGAACTTTGACTGTACTTTAAACTTTCTGTAACATAAAAAGAACAAAAAAAGAAAGCAGAAAAACATGTGTTGTAAGGGCAAAACCAGTTGAACTGAACAGTTGTCATTTGGAGGCTGGAAATTCAGCTGTGTCTTTTACTTTGGAAAGTAAAAAAAGAATTTTGAAATAGGCAGGGCAAATACCTGCCTCCTTCCTTCCCCCCCCGCCCCCGCCTACGCTTTACTCCCTTCTCCTCTCCCTTCCCCTCTCATATTTCAGTGAACTACAGAGAGAAGATGGAATTGATGGTGAAAAGTTGAAGATGCTGAGAAAAGTATTTGGTTCTTTTGGATTACTCTTTAAAAGAGAGTGTTGTGTGATACACTTTTGAGATAATAAGAATGCAAAAGGTTTTGGAGATTTTAGTGTCCCAGAAGAAGATTATAGAAAATAATGATAAATTTAAGATTAGTAAGTCAATGGCACTAGATAGTATACTTCCAAGAATAAAGGGATGTAAGATTACAATAGAAAATTCCCTGTTTCTAAATTAAATATGCCATGTACGTACCTAATTAACACTACAGTGTATGACTTTTCTGCTGAGATTTATGACAATTTATTAGCATTAGAATGGTAAGTTTTACATATTTTGCCTACATTAAAATGCAAAATTTACAGATTTTACAGTTGTAAAATCTTGTTCCCATGATGGCAGTCAGTGTTCCAGAAAAATAACCTCTAAGAAAATGTAACAACATGTTTATTGGCTGATTGTCCATTAGAATTCCTTATAGTTCAGCAGTAAGTGACTAAAATGCATTCTTATTCAGCCTTCTTTCTATGCTTTATGCCTTTTAGAAGGTAAGCATTGCTAAGGGAAATGGTCCCTTTTAATTCAGGGCAAACACCAGACCTAAGGGGGACCAGTTTTACCCACTGCAATTCTGAAGCATATGATCCCTTCTGGATTACCTACAGAGGTATTTCCAAATCTACTGAAATTTGAATTTTTGTGTTAGAAATCCCATTTCTCAATCATGTAACTGCTTAAGGAAGGCAGAATTTTAGCATGTGGAGTGATTACAGTGATTACAGTCCTTACCCAGAATTTCCAGAAAAGGCTCAGCATTTAAGACATAAGACTTACAAGTCTTCAGCAATCTGAGAGCAGGTAGGTTGTCAGCCTCTTTTAAAAATAGGACATTGTTGTAAATATTGTAGTACAAAGCTTTCATAATAACTTACAGATTTGATAGTCTTTCTCTTACAAAATTAAACATTTTCCCATCTACTGTTGAAGGTAAATAGGTTGAGTAAACTTAACTTTCTTCCTGAGCCTTACCATTTTTCTTTTACTACTGTTTATTGTCCCTATACTTTTGTCCCTACACCAGAATTTTGACAAGCTTGGCCTGAAGTATCCATGCTTTTAGCTCTGTCTGAAAGTTATGTAAGATATATCTATCTAGAGCTTCAATCCCCTTTCCTGGTTTTATGTCATATTCACTCCTGAGCAGATGGTTGCCTGCTGACAGTTGTCACATATATACTAAAGTAACTTACAACTGACTGTTGCTTTTGCCTTAGAGCGAGTGTGAAGTGAAATGGGAAAAATAGTTGTCCTGCAAACAAATCAACTTTTTATCATAAATTTGACATGCATCACAAATTAATGGAGGCATTTTCTATATTTATAATGTAATCTCTGGGAGAACTGCAGCTGTCTATTCAGGTGCATTCAATCTCTCCTTGATGGGAATAATTACCTTCCATCCTCACTGGATAATTGCCTTTTGATTGAGGTCATCAGAGCAATCAAGTCTGTGAGAGGCAGAAATCATTGCTAGGGTGAAGAAAGAAGGGGGAGGAGGGTAGAGACCAGAACAGATATTTTAGAAGGGAGAATTAATAAAGAGAATTTACATGTATTTTACTGCTTCTTTGTTTGTAGTGATATTTCAAATGATGTGATTATGTGAAATTAGATGGCTGATAAATATGCTAAAGCCCATATCTATTTATTATTTTTTCCTCCAAAAGAAGGTTGTTATTGTGTCAGTCCCTGAACAGAGAATTTTCTAATTGCAAGCTTTGAAAATAGTTTCCCTTTGTGGATGCCTGCATCAGTTTGGAAGTCTATTTCTTCTTTTTTATTATTACTATTTTTCTTCCCCTATGTCTGTTAATTGTTTAAACCAATGAATTTAGTAGCTTTGATTTTTGCCCTGGGTCTTTAGATCCTAGTGTTGGTCAGTATTGGAAATTGCTTTCACCTGGTTAATAATTGGACAGCGATACAGCTTAAAATGCCACTTATTATTCTAGTATACACCTTTCTAGTTGTTCTGTCAATCCGACATTGTCTGCAATGAAGGCAACAATTGTCTAACCTATTAGCTGACAATTTCAGCATTGTATCCCTCAGTTGTACTGAAAAGGCATGTTTTGCTTTTATTTTACAAATGAGGAAAGATCAGAAGATACTTATATGCAATGTTTTTTCTTCCTTTTATAAAAATATTGAAGCAGGCAGGGGAGCACCCTGTTCCTTTAAAATATTTTAGTATTTTTCTTCATGGCTACAAATATTTATGATTTCTGTACATAACAAGAAGTTATTTTGCTATCCAGATGTACATAACTAAATTTTATCGATGGAGAAAAATCAGCAGGGTGATTCATGTTAATTGGTTATGGAGAAGAAACTGATGCATTATGTGGTACATAAATAGGATAGCCTTTGTATTAGTTTTTAAGTAAATAATGAAATACAAATGAGAGATTTACATTCTGTGTAACCTGATGTCTTTATTTCTGACTGCTATAGAGGGAAACACAAATTCTTGCTGTGCTGTTACTTCCCTCATATATTTAAGAGGAAGTGTGTCCCACAGACAGTAAATGCCATCCATTCTTTGGAAAGTAAGTCTCTGGATATTTCAACCATCATGTAGAATCAACTCAAATAATCCATGCGTAGGCTGGTAAATTTACTTTTGCTGTTCAGTGAAAGTTCAGAGAGTTAGTTTTTTTGTGCATAAGTATTACATTACATTTTAAATTGCAAATAAAAGTAAGTAATTTGTAATGAGGATGGACTTATAGTAAATATGGAAACAGTTCAGGGAAGTTTTTCTTACGTTGCTTTGGTATGAGACTGCATGATAAATGTTCATGAGCCTGTTCTGGAGACATACCATGAAGCTTCAGATGACAACTACAGTGTTCTTGAACTGGCATTGAATTAACATGAGCAGGTGATTTACCATTTTCAGTGACTTCTCAAAAATATTTAACTATCAGAATCTGCTTTTGGGAGAGTCATGAAGAAAAACTTGTGCACTAGCATTTCCTTTTGTTTTTAAAAATGTGCATATATTAAATGGTGTCATGGTTTAACCTAGCAGGCGGCCAAATCCACCGCAGCCACTCGCTTACTCCCCGCCCCCCCAGTGGGACGGGGAGAGAATCGGAAAGGTAGGAGTGAGAAAAACTTGTGGGTTGAGATAAAGACAGTTTAATAGAACAGAAAAGGGAAAATAATAATGATAGAATATACAAAATGAGTGATGCACAATGCAATTGCTCACCACTCACACTGACCAATAACCAAGTAGCCATCGGTACTTCCTGGAACATGCCTACCATTCATATACTGAGCATGATGTCACATGGTATGGAATACCCCATTAGCCAGCTGAGCTGGCTGTCTTGATTATGTTCCCTCCCATCTTGTGTACCTAGCTCAGTCAGTAGGCATGGGAGCTGTCTCCTTGGACTAGGAGGGTACTTAGCAACAACTGAAAACATCAGTGTGTTATCAACATTCTCCTCATACTAAATCCAAAACACAGCATTAGGAAGAAATTTAACTCTATCCCAGCTGAAACCAGGACAAATGGATACCTTAAAACTGGAGACACACAATATTTCAAATGGTGTAATGAGTGGCTATATATTTGATGCATTAAGCTGCTCTGTTATGTGTAGTGATTCTACGACACAACTGTTTCTCTTCTAATAGGAAAATTTATGATTGAGATTTTTCTATTATTTTTACTAAAGAGATGATCTAAAATTTATAGTCTAAATCTGCAATCTAACATGTTAAGCATGTTAGAATATGTGCATTTTTTCACAGGAGAGTTTAACAAAGGCTGTCTTAGTACTCATCTGAAAATAGAGCTAAAAGGAACATCACAGAAATGCATTGGTTTGCTGATAATCCTGCTGTATGAAACTAAAATACATATTTTCATTTGCTAATCCTATTTACAGGAGATAAAGCCTTGTGCTTCAGAGCACTGCCAACCATGAACTGCTTGGTGTTTGGCATAATAATACTGGGCAAGTGAAGCATTGTGTCTTGCTCCTTTAAGTAACCCAGTTAAATTGGCTCTGCCTGCCACACCTGGGACCATGGGATGCTTCATACTTTTGGGGCGAACATAGAATAATGATGGTGGGCAATTTGCAAGGTACTGCCCAGACTACTCAGAAAGACAGATGTGAATGAGAGAAAGGCTTTTTAGAAGAAGCATGGGCTGGGTTTCTTCTGAGATAGACAGAGCAAGACTGCTGGAGAAGCTATTGGATTTGACAGAAAAACACAGAAGAGATCATGATGAGTGGCAGTGGGAAGAAAAAATGTTTGGAAGTTAATGGTGTGGAAATGAGATAGGTTCACCAAATCTCTGCATGTAACTGAAAGAAAATTGTTGCTGGTAAACACTAAGTGTGGCTGAATGCACAGGATGCACAGGTGGCTGCTATAAGAGGTTTTTTGCTGCTCCTTCAAGGCAGTTAGTGTTAGTCACTTTTCATTCAAGTGGATGAACCACTATTATAAGACCATCGCAGTGTGTACATGGCTCTGTCATTTAGAAGCGGAAAACATAAAGGTTTTAGAAAAATAAAAGGAGAAATGGATATTTATAGGTGCTTCCATGAGACAGAAGCAAATTTTCTTTATTAGCCTCCTAAGGAAGAAATTACTCCATGCCTCAATCCTATTTTTTACCTTGTCTTTAATAGCTGCCTGAGCTTAATTTATTTGTCTCCATTGGTCTCTCTTGTTGCTGTTAAATTTTCTTGCTTTAAATTAAACTGTAAGCTCTTTGGAACAGGACTGTGTGTGCCTGAATAGTGCCCAGTGCAGCCAGGGCGATGTTTCTGTGGGAGTTCTGCTGGAATATTAATCAGAGGCTGTACAGTTTTTGAGAAGACTTTGACTTAGGGGCCTTAGTATATTGGCAATATGACTGTAAATTGTACTCCTGTTTTTTCTTTTTCTTTTTGATTATTAAGAACTTAAGCTCGAGATGATGTATGTAGAGATGCATTTTTCTTAACCAATAGAAATGCAGCTTTGATCATGAGGTGAAAATGGGTATGTGAAAACTGTGTTGTCAGCACTTATTCATAGAAAGAGATTGAAAACTTAAGACATGAAACTGTCTCACCTCTTAATCCCTCACAGGCTGAGGTGAATTACTTGATAGTCAGAGTGGCAGAGAATGTTGCTATCCTTTCTCTTGAGTGCAGATAGAAAGTGAATTAAATGACTGAGGACAATGCCATGAGCAATTGAGCTGTACTGATGTTTTATTAGGAAAAAAGGTTAATGCTGGACATCTTATTCTAAGTCCTGACTGCTTCCTAATACAAGATGGTTAGCCATAGCTGACAGCAATAAAATCTCAGAAATATGAAAAGAAATGTAAATGAAAGAGAATTCTTATTTTCAAAGTGCTGAGCTTTATGAACTCATAAATATTTAATAAATCTAGGTTAATTACAAATTTGCTGTTGTCTTTAGACTCTGTGTTCTAAGGGTCAGCCAGCTAAAACAAAGAATGAGAATGGTAGATGCAAATTACTATGGGTTTGGGGCAGAAAATTTTGTATGCAGGATACATTCAATGCACTTGTTTGTAAATCAGTATTTCCTGGTTTTGTTTGAAATACCGCATAATCGTGACACTTGCTGTTAGCTCGATATAATGATTGAACTTTTAAATACTTTCCACCTTATTTTGTGCAAATATGTAGCTTCAGTAAAAACCTGAAATATGTTATTTTTATTCTCATTTGGAGTATGTGGTAAAATTGGATATGAACAGCAGAGAACATAGGCGTGCTGAAAATAACTCAGTTAACAAGAAACATTACAGGATTTATTATATATTTGCATAAAATAAGATACATACCAGAGTGATACTGGAAAACTTTGAACATTTTATTTTTAATTGAACATAAAAAGAAGCAGGGAATGATATTTTTAAACACCAGTCTAGTTCTATTAAACAGAATAAAATATCTTCTTGACTTTTTCTGTTAAGAATTATATTGAGACAGAACTGGTTAAGATTTCTCCTCAGTCACTTTTCTTATCCCAAGGATGAGATGCTGAAAGAACCCGATGGCTTTTGTGCTTCTGCCTCTGAGACTGAGAAGATGAAGGTGGGATGGGAAGGGTAGTTGAAGCAAATGCTGCTCTGACAGAGGAGTTCTACTTTTTATCTCCTCAGAGTCCAGCATGGCCAGAGACGTTCTCCTGTGCACGTAAATCTACAGCTGGGAAAAATTTTCAATTTTGCGTGTGCCTAAACAGAGCCATTGATTAACTACATCCTTATGTAGAGTATAGCACAGCTTATTAAGCTAAATTCTGCAGTATAGGCCAAAATTTGGAGACTCTGCTGTTCATGATGCATAATGGTGTTAGGAAGTATATTTCATCAAATTCCACAGGTCAGGATTTTTTTCACCGAAATTGGTTGTCAGCAAAAAAATTTTATTCTGTTGAACTTCCATTCTTTGTTAGAGTTCTCTTCTGTCTTTTACCAGACATGTAACGATAGAACCAGAATGGTACCGCTGGAGCGGTAAAAGCGTGAAAGAAAGAAAGCTACTATGCTTCCTAGAATAACATTTGATAAAACAGACTTGAAATAGCTCTCACCAATCTCAGTTGAATGTCTAAACCTTTGAACTCCAAAGGAGACAATTTTTAGTTCTTTAAAAGGATGTTGTTTAACATAGTTTGGTTTGGGAGATATTTTTGGAAACTATGACCTGTTCAGCACTCTAATTCAGCTTCCCATTGAGATACAGACCTCCAAGTAGGTGATGTCTGTTAACCTCACACATAGCTGAAGCAGAGCTGACCCAGAGTCTGATGGGAGGAAGCGTGATCTGAGTTTGTACAAAACTAGGTATTGAAATGAAGTTGAACATTCAGCCAAAGCTTTTGGGGAGTACAAAATAATCAAGAGTCTGCTTCATTTTAATGCCTCCTGCAGTAATGTAACTTCTGAATTCTCCTTAATATGCCAGAGTATTCCTGTGCAGGAATTTTCCTCCAGCATGGTAGACATAATCCAATGGTCAGCATCAAATGAAAAAACACTTCTTTCCATGGTAAACGGTAAATCTGAAAAGTAGCAGTAGCGGTATTTGATCTACTTAGGGCCCCCAGTAGTGAACCCTTTTGTAAGAAGCTAACAAACTCCCTTAATTGAGACAGCTCTTGTAGACTTATCCAAAACCTTAGACAATTCCCTCTGTCAATCTCTATTACCTCCCACTTTGTCTAGCTTACATAGATGCCAACTGTCTTTCAGGCAAGTCTGAAGCCTTGCTAGAAATTTAGGAAGCAGGGAAACAACACTGTGTAACTGTGCTGAAAAACAGATGCACACTTAAAAAACAAACATTGTCTGGTTGTTGCTCCAGGAGGCTCTTTCCTCCAGCAGTATTTCATGAACACAGAGTATAGTGATACTGAAGATCTCCATGCTGCAACAGTAGCATGATTTCTTACTAACTGTCTTGGACAGTTTAACAGGTGTGACAGTGTTATGGCACATTATATTACTATGAGTAGTATCAAAGGCTGTTGGGCGAAAAAAGCTAATTACTAGAACTTTAAGTTAGTTGGATTTGTTTTGTCACAGACTTGCATTTGCATGTAATAGAAGTCTTTTTATTCTTTGAGTCAATAATTATAAAGAACTTTTCTTCTTTAGTAAGTTAAAAAACAAAAAAACCCTACATGCAGTATTTGGCAAAATCTAATAATCCAATAAATGATTTTATGTTTCTTCAACAGCAGACACTTCCTTAGCTTCACTTTATAGCAGTGGTTCAGGTTGTTATTGAAGTGAGCAAAAGACCAAGCATGTTGGGTTGTGAAAATATTCATCTATACATTGTCCCTAACATTGACCGAAGTGCATGCCTAGAGAAGGGCTGGGACAAGGCAGATAGATATTTTTCTGTAAAATCTTTTAGCCACCAATCACTTTCAGCTCAGAAATCACATTTATCTCAGGAAATTCTTACATTTTTAGCAACTCTCTGTAGATCTCTATTCCCTGCACTACTCCAGTTTTTCCCTTGTCCCATATAAACTTCTAACATCCACAACATCCTCTGGCAAACACACGCACGCTGCCTGGTAAAAACACTGTCCTTTATTTGCTGTTTGTCCTGGCTCCTGCTGGTTACATTTCATAACTTCTGACTTGTATTTTGAAAGAGATATATAATGCCTCTTCATGGTCTTCGTGATTTTATACAGCAGTCTTCCCTCAGCCATCTCTTTTCCAGATTGAATATTTCTAGCTTACTTAGTCATTGCTCATACAGAAGTTTTTCCATACCATCCTTGCTGTTTTTCTTTTTGGACCATTTCCAAATATACTGTATTCTTTTTGAGTTAAAGGGACTACAGTTCCAGAATGAATCTTAGATGGGGGAAAATCATGTGTTTCTGTGATAGCTTTATGATCTTCTTCTTTCTGTTCTTTACACTGTTTCTGTTAGCCAATGTTTGTTTTCCCTTTAGACTTCTGAGTATGGAGCAAATATCTTCAGTGAACTATCTTAGCCCCAAGAGCTTGCTGCTGAGTGTTAATGTGGCCATCATCTTAAGTTGTTAGGATTTATTTTCTTCTTCTACATCTTTTATGGAATGATTTTATCCTAAAAATATGAAAATAGTTTGCTGATTCAGACCAATAGTTCACCCTCTCTCTATCGGTGGCAACAGAAGATGCTCTCTGGGAAGAGCACAGGAACCTGTCTGTTTTGTGTAGTCCTTTGTAGTCCTATGTAGTAGTAATTTCTGTAGTCCTTTTCTCTGCTCCAGCATCCATAGTCATTGCTTTAGAGGTCCTAAAGCATACATCTGTAAACACACATTTTAATATCTGTTCCTGGAGATGTTGTCCATGATTTTTTCTAATTGCTATTTGAACCTGCTGGGCATTTTCAACTCTGGGGGATGCCACTGCTGACTTTTTTCCACACTGAGAATTGATCATTAATCTTTACCTTCATACCCTTTGATGAGATTTCAGTCTGAGAAAGAACCTTCTGCCTAATCCTGTCACAATTTAGATTCTTGGATAGCCTCAAATTTCATATAGCCCAATAGACTGAAGGTTAAGTGATACTTTATTTGTCAATACATTTAAAGTAAAGAAACCCCTAGACTTATTTTACCTAGGTTGTAAAATCTTTGGGATAAAGGCAACTTTGTATGGAGAAGGGAATTAGAAAAAGTAAATCTTCATGACAAGAAAATACTCTGGAATAAATAATCACATTTTTTAAGACCCTGACAGGTAAGAAGGAGATAAATGGCTGCCAGTGGGATCAGTGAAGAACAAATTTTGTCATACAAATCTAACTGTAGATTTTATAATCTTTATACAATGTGGTTAGGTGTTCCCGTGGATGCAGAGGGAGTATATAGTACAGATTTAGATCTTCTGCTTAGGTTTGGGCTTTCTCAAAGGAATCTAAAAAAGATCTGCATAGGACTAGGTGGTGAATGCAAAATTAGCTAGAGAAGTACACTCAAAGAATAGCTGCCAGTAGTCACTAGTTAGGTAGGAAAAGTGCACTAAGTCTATTTTGTTGAACCCCAAAATGCTTATTCTAGGCCTACTTCTAGTTGCTGTTTTTATTAAGGGTCTAATGATGGAATAGAGAGCTCCATATTAAATTTCAGATCACATCTATCTCACTGGGACCACAGCATAGTGGAAAATGCAGAATTTGAAATTATCCTGACAAACTGGAGCAATCACTTAGGGAAGAAAAAGCTATAAATCAGCATGTATAAACTCAAAATACTATTTTACATAAGAACAATAAATTCACAGGTTTGGGAGTAACTGCTTTGGTAGGAGCTGCCTAGAAAGAGCTCAAGAGATCACAAGGTGAAAATGAAACATAAATGTCATGTTACTGTCAAAACAGCACTATCCTGGGATGTAGAACCATAAGGTTTAGGACAGGGCAGACATATAGAAAAACATAATATTCCTGATAATCTTGCAGCCTCACAGCTACAGCTACAAATCAGCTTAAATGTTGGATAATTACTTCTTATGATTATTTATCTTATTAAACAGCAATTCAGATTGAGGTTGAAACAGTACCTAATGTACCAGCAATGAAAATGAACTTACTTAAGGATGAGAAATGATCTACGGCAATCAATACAGAATGGCTGCAATAGGAATGGTCTTGGAATAGTGCAGAAAACCAGACTGCCTTAGGAATCATGCCAAGTCTAAGGTGTTGGTTCTGTACAGAGACTTTTTGCAATGTGGAACTGAATTAGCTAAGCAGTGCCTCTGTTGAATTAACATGATGCATCCTTTCAACAATTTTAAGTACTTTGATGACTTGTCTGATGGTGTGGAGACCTTTAACTTGTCAACAAAACCTTTCTTCTTTAGAATGACAAAGATTATAGGTGTGGCAGACAAATACATCGGTTATTCTTTCAGTCCTTGCTACTAGAGCTGGAATTTTCCCTGCTGTATGTTTTTTGGATAATTTGTAAGCTGCTTTATTCATTTTAGCTTTAAATATCTTTATTTGATTACAAGTTGACAAGTTGTTGGTTCAGGATGCTTGTTCTTTATGACCAGGGACTTTTTTTTTCCCTGTTACATAGGCCTGGGATACCCTACCCAAAAATAAATTAACATGTGAGGAATACAACCTATCCAAAACCACATAAAAAATATGTGGGAAGAGAATTAGATATTAATATTACAACTAAAACTGCTGAGTAGTCTTCTTAACACAAAGGCAGCTCTGAGATTTTGTGAATTTAACTATCATTATTAGCCATAAAACTCAACTTAGAGCATACTGTTTCTTTTTTTCAATGTATAAAATTCCTCCCAAACTGCAAGCATCCTGCATTAAATGAATGTAGCAGGTGCTCGTGAAGTCTGAAAATGCTGAATTCTGAAAATAGAATCATAGACTCATAAAATGGTTTGGGTTGGAAGGGGCCTTTAAAGATCATCTAGTTCCAACCACCCTGCCGTAGGCAGGGACCCCTTCCACTAGACCAGGTTGCTCAAAGCCCCATCCAACCTGGCCTTGAACACTTCCAGGGATGGGGCATCCACGACTTCTTTGGGCAGCCTGATCCAGTGGAAGCATTCTTAAAACTTTTTGATGTTCCCCATGGAAAATAGTGGAGTGTGTTTTTTAATTGCTCTTCATCAGAAGTGTACTAATTTCTGTGAGTTATCTTTCTAGTTGCTCTCTGGTTTTAAGTTGTGTACTACTAGGGTAAAAATTAACCTTTTTTTCTTTCTTCATAAACAAAAAGTCTTCCTGTCTTTACTGTGAGATGCCTCTAAAATGGCACTCTCTGAAGTTTAATTTTTGCCTGGACCAGTAAGGAGTAGTCAATATATATTCTGGAGTTTATATCGATAACTATGTTTAAATTGTGTGGTGTTGCAGACTAACTCAGAATATCGGCCCATTTCTGGGCTTCAAATAGGAGGAAAACTTGACTTTTCAGAAATATTAGTATTGTTCATTAACCTGGTTGTCTTTGGTCATGCTTTTTTTTTTGTTTGTTTTTATTCATGTAACACCACAGCTTTCACGTTAGTCTGCTTTCTAAAGAGATAAAAGTTACTGAAATCTTATTTTAGACAAAAGGCATGTATTTTGCATCTAAATAATTGAAGTTGTTTTGTTTTGGTTTTTAGGGCTTAATCTCTTATTTCACTAATGTAAATCTTATGCTCCATGAATCATACATTACTGGCTTTGTTTTTTTCCTGCTCTTTCATAATTTTTAATCTTTAACCTGAGCTTTAGAGTATCAGTATACATTATCTGGATTTCAACAGACCTCCTGAAGCAATTTTATTTGTATTCTTTTTATTAAAAATGGCATTTTTACCTATACAGCACATTAATCTAAAGCTTTGGAGGATTTTTAATATTTTGGGACTTTTACCATTTTTAGTCTGTATTTTTAAAAAAATAGATTGTTTATAGTAAGACTGACAGGCTCCTACAAGTATTCCTAAATGTTTCATTGTTAATGTTTTAGAACCATTTCTTTTGATTGCTATTTTTAATTTAAAGGTATATCATAATTAAAGTAACAAAAGGGGTGAAAAGTTTGAAATATAATTATTTAATTGGTTTGAAATATATTGTTCAATTACCACTGAGAACTCATGTTTGTAGTTGCTAACTACAAACCATGTGTTATCAGTGATTTTATGTGGAACAGCTTTTTGCTTATTTATGTTTTTATCTTTATTTCAGTCACTGCAGCACTTTGAGCCAACCTACTATTGCAAAATAATATTTCTATGGTGTATACTCAACGTGAGGAATACTTTTACAGCTTTCTAATAAACTATATTGGTTTTGCTCTCTGCTGTCTTTCTCCTTATTTCTGGCAAAGTTTGACTTGCAACAGATGAGGAGGTATGTCAGTTAACATCCATATGTCTGTCTTATTTTAAAGTCAGAAGTGAGCATTCTAAACTAATCTGTTCATTGCAATTCAAAAAAATTATTGACGGTCTTCTGAGCCAGCCAATTCCTTGAGCACAGTAAATCTAAAGAGTACACAACGTAGTAAATCCATTATTTAATGAGAACTTGTATTAGCCTTATCTTATATTTGCATAGTGAGAAGATTCTGTAAAGAATGAATTTCAGTAATAAGATTTATTTATCTAATGTCTTGCTCCTGAGATGATCATAGAATTGTTCACTGTGACCTTTAGTCTGTTTAAAGTCTTTCATACCAATACCCCTTATTTTTGTTAATATCTCTTCTGAAGCCTTGGTCCTCTGAAGCAA
This sequence comes from Fulmarus glacialis, assembly GCF_000690835.1. NCBI lineage: Eukaryota > Metazoa > Chordata > Aves > Procellariiformes > Procellariidae > Fulmarus > Fulmarus glacialis. Next base: position 17,588 of record NW_009223761.1, on the reverse strand, counting down.
GTAGTTGGAAATTTGAGTTACATAATGCAAAATTTGAATATCGGCTTATTCATAGACTAAGTTGAGTCAGAGATCACTAAAGTTTGTTGTTTTGGTTTTTTTTTTTGGTCTAAGAAGTACAAAAGTCACACTTGTTTCAATGCTCTGATTTTTGAAATAGGTTCTCTACTGGTTTAAAAACCACAAACTGCTCTAAGTTGAACTGAAAAGCAGTCTTTGTAGAATTGGCTAGTAAAGTCAGAAGGATCTGCGACACATTTTACACACAGTAGAAGCTCTCATGAACTATTTATGCTCTAGCTTTTGTGAATGATAGTTGAAATTCCAGTTGTGCTTTGAATACCAGGGACAATTTTGTTTGACTAAATCACATAGACTTTCAAGTTCCTAATATTACCTAATTTCAGAAAAGAGGGAACACTCAAGGGAATTAGTAAAAAGAAGCAAATGATCTTACAAATTTGGAATTCAGTTCTTGGAAACCAAAGAGGAAATTATCTGTGTTAGTAGTACGGTGACTGGCTGTGGGCTACCTATCTGATGTGGCTGAGAAAGAGACCAGTATGATTTTATGTATTAAGCAAAATATTTTCAGTAGCAATGATGAAATGTTAATTCAGTGTTGTCAGATACTGTTAAAACTTTGTGTGCAATACTACGTAGGAGTGGGTGTTTATGTTCAGGAAAGGAATAGGTACAAAGAGCACTTACCAGAGGAAGAAATATTTAACTGTGCCTCAAATAAAAATAAAATAAAATAAAATAAAACAGGATACATCCTGTAAAATAACACAAGAAATGCAATGGTCCTTAGCTATTAAGAAATGTCAAGTCTTGCCAATAAGAATAGTGTGAGCAAAAGGTCGTATTTGAGAATTGGACCCGTCAAGTGCAGGAAAGTGATACTACAGTGCACTTCTCTGTAATACTGGGGGACTTGACTAGAATTCTTTTTCACTCTCATGCATCATGCTTTCTACACAGAACGTATAATTATTTAAGTGAAAATGGAAATTAAATTGAAATGGTTTTCTCAAGAACTGTTTAAAGAACAGCTAGGTAAAAAAGCAGTTCTAATAATAAGAAGAATCCTCTAAGAAAATGTACCTTCTAAAGGCTTTAAATAATCTGATACAGACAAAATAAATTCAGAAAGCACAAATACACCTAGCCTTATGACTTTTGAACTGTTGTATTTGGTATATATATATTTAAAATAAAAAATGTTTGTATTTAATATTAAATGTCAATATAAAAAATGTATTTTAAATATTACAATTATCTTTGGAGGTTAAGCCTAAAGAGAAAAGAAGAGTATTACCAAATTACTCCCTTATGCGCAGAATTGTTGGAATTTATTTTATCTGAAACCTTTTCTGTCATGTTTCTAAGCATGGGTTTCAAGAGACTTAGAATGACACATTTAATTTAACATTGTGATAAAGATCATTTCTCAAGAATACAGCCAGTTGCTATCCTTAAAACTGACCATATAAACTCTGCTTGTAATCCTATCCTTTTATGTTTTTCCATGGAGGAATACAGATAAAATTGGAAGACCAAGAACCATCACTTGAATATTCTGACGAAAGAGGTTTTGTTTGTTTGTTTGTTTTTTGTTTTCGTAAAATATTCCTACTTTCATATTAGCTCTTATCTACCATTAGAGTTTCATAAGGATGGTTGGTTTTGGTCAGAACAAGGAGACAACTGAGATTACCGAAGCAATCTGTTAGGATGCCTGTACGTGGTGTGCCCTAAATCAAGTTCTTGGTCTAAGGTGTGACAATGCAACATTTCCAATTTCTGTTTCTTTATTCCACTGAGTACTATAATAGTGAAATTATTTGCTAGTCTAGATAGTGAACTGTCATTATTTTCCTAAAGTTTCTGTATCCTGACTTGAAAAACAGAATTTATGCAATTTATAACCTATATTCTAGCCATTGGCAGAGGGAAAAAAATCCTCACATCAGGATGCTTATGCTGATCTATGAACTATATGGATTGTGTTGATTTGGACAGACCTCTGATCCCCTGAGAGGTGAGGCCTCAGGCAGGATTTTGGCTCTAGTGCTGAACACAAAATTTCCAGACAAAAAAGACAATTTTTCAAGTTTAATTATTCCCCTGCCAACATCATCTCTCTGTTTACATTTAGTCAATCCTCTCTGTTCTAATATATTTCCAAAACTTGTATAATTTCAGTTACTTGAGATTAACCAAGCTACAATTTTTTGAGACTTTTGAAACAAATGTGTGGCTTTCATACAACTTATGAAATGAATTTTAAAATCACATGGTATTCCAAAGCTAAAGAAGTAAACAGTCTGTATTAGAACAAAAGATATGCTTATCCTTAGGGGCTTTGGAGAATAACCACCATAAATGCCATCCCAGGCAAAAAGTAGGTTCTTTTCATTAGTTAATGATACTGTAAAACTTTTTTTATTTTTCCAAGGCAAGTGTTTCAATTCTGATGTGTGAAATAATGCATTATTTTAGTGTACTGAATTAATTACTTCTGGTTTGAATCTCGGTTTATTCTTCATCTCATGTCTATGTGTAATGTATCATGTTCTTTAAACATTCTAGTGTATTTTTATAGGTTGTTTATTCCAGAATTCTTTCACATTAATGTTAGTAATATCCTCTCAATCTTTTGTAAAAGGGTAGCTTCAAGATAATACCATATAATTATGATGTTCTAGTATCAATAACTATTCTTCTGGTTGCAATAATTTTGACAAAATGTGTTAGCCTTGTTTCCTATCAAAGCAGAAACATTCAGTGAAGGCTTACTGGTTTTGAAGAGGAAGATTTATAAGGTATTTGATTATCTGGTAACCTCAGATGAAAAACACATGTACCAAAAGTTAAGGACCAAATTTGGCTTTTGCATTTGACTTCAATACAGCCAGGATTTCATCTGAAGCTTCTATTCTAAGATTTCTTTGGCAAAATTGTGCAGTCTACATATTTCTTTGCAAAGATGATAAAAGAAGACATGAATTATGTTTTTCATTTTATGAGGAAAAAAAACCCTAGAAATTGTAACTAACTTGCAGTATGACCAAGTTAGTAGAAAAGAAACAGGTGCTTATGGAATACATGGAAATTGTTTTAATTCTGTAACCTCAGAACTACATCAATATTAGGGAAAATTACATGATGAATGCCTAAGTTGATGAATCGGGGAAATGGTTATTAATCTTAAATTATTGAAAACATTGTGCATAAACAGTATGCAGGGATCTGTTTTGCATTTCAGGACTGGTGCCAGAATAGACAGTACCTATATGCATGCAATGTTTTCCATGGAAAATATCTTTTGGGAAAGTAACAGGTAATAATTTTTCAGCCTCCAAAGAGACTTTTGTTTTGTTTTTTTCAGATGTACTAACACATTGGTCTGTATCTTGGTCATTCAGAAAACAGCGTACATTCTTTGCCATCTTTGCTAAGCAGATTAAAAAATTATTTCCCTTCCTCCTCCTTATCAGTGCTGGCCACCCCTTCAATACAGAATGCTTTGGGTTTTGATACACATTCTCTAGTGAATTTTGCTAGGCTGATGTGACACATCCATCTCCAGCTCTCCTGCCTTTTTGCTAGCAAAGTTTACTGCCCCTGTGGAGGAGTTGATGAAAAGATAACATGTTCTAGCATTTTCAGTTTGCATTAATTTGAACTGCTAATGAAAAGATGGAGTTTGTGTGGTTTTGCTAGACCAGGACATGCAGTTCTTCTTACAAGGCTGAAAGTTTCTGGCATTAGGCAGGACATTCACATCGAGACAGGAATATGCGAAACCGCCCCTACAAAAGGACATTTAGCAGAGCAATTTGATTTTGCCTTACATACTTTCCTATACCTTTGCATAGGTTCTGCATCTTGGCTAAGTGTGACAGGCTGTGTCGGTACTTCTACTACTGAAATAGAACTTCATGGTCCGAGCAATAGTCAGGCTTAATCCTCAGCCCTCCTAAGTAATTTTCCCCTCCTACTAAGCTATTTTAATCTTTAGTCTATTTACTTATTAGATTTTCAATTTCAGAAGTGCCAAAAATGACATAATAATGAAAAACCCATTGCATGAAATCATGAGAAATTACAAAATTTTTTGTGCCCACTTCCAAGTATGTGGAATCTGCACTCTTACTTTATTGGATTCCACAGTTCATTTGAAGAGATGATGCATGTCATTGATAGACCTCTAATTTCCCACAAGTCTCTAAGAAAATGCTATCTCAGCAGCATTTTTGCTTAGAATATGCCTTTCAAATTCCAGCTATAAGGCTAAAGTATTCTGAGCAGCAGATGCCACTTATATTTATTTTGTATAAATTGTTTTGTTACAGTTGCTGGTCATTTGCAGATTTTTATAACACTATGGAAGCACGGTGAGACTATCTTCATGTTCATCAAGATGCTGAGATTGGAAAGTGTTAACATTTCTAAGTGTCCTATCATCGTAGATTTCACTATAAGAGAAAACCTTCTGTTGGCAGAAGTAATAGCTTTTTGCTATGTCATCAATGTGAGGATACATCCTAATTCAATTTTTTCATAGTCTGTGTTGATTTTTAAGTAAAATATATCCAAAGCTAGGAAAAAAATACATAATATTTGGGAGTCAATCTCTTTTTGGAGAAGTCTACATGTTAGAAAGATAAAATAGGTCATATCCAAATAAGACTTTTACTTTTTATTGACAATACTATTTGATAAATTATTGAGTACTAGTAAAAGCACTTAATATAAACCCCCAAAATAAGAATAAAGTTAGGATAGCTTTTAATTGTCATCAGACTAGTTTTAAAAGTTTTAAACTAAGCCTCCTGTGAAATATTATGCTCACAATGCATTGATCTATACTTTGTGTAAGTGTAATCTTAGAACAACTGAAGGTTGAAACCTTCCCGTGACTCTCAGTTAATACTTTTACTTTTCACCAAATTAGAGAAGCATTCCCTCACTTTCAAACACACAAACACAGATGCCTATACACACACACGCGCACATGCAGACACACACATTTATAGTTCTCATAGTGACAGTCTCTGGTTCATACATGGTGTTTGACCCATCGGAAAGAACTGTTGTGTCTCTCTTTCATGCATTTAACTTAGTATTGCCTAAAACTAACTTACTAAACTAAAAAAAAACCTAAAAGTAACTTACAGAATATAAATTAAATGTAGATATGTCTCCAATTATAATAAGAATATAAGTGAATTTTATCAAATCTTACACATGTCAAGAGAAACAAAACATTTTAAGTTATTTGAAAGAATTTAAAAACAGATTTTATTATCATGTCATACTTTTTATGATTTGTGAACTGCTTTTGAACAGAAAAAATAATGATATTAAAAATGTCTACTGCGATGTGAGTGCTTGGTTGCTGTTGTTTACAACTAAAATTAGTGTTCAAGAGTCAAGAGGCTTCACCTACATTCTTAGTTCCCATAGACTTGATACAGGCTTTCTTCTCAGGGAGTTTATGCAATGTGGCTGCACAGACTCTGTAGTGGAAAAACTCAGCCTTGAATATTCTTGTGTACACTTACAGGAGATGGTTGTTTGTTGTTTGGTTTTTTTTAATTGAAATACAGATTTTTCAAATGGATTTAAAAAATTGATTTAAAACTACAAAATCTTTGTTGGCCTACCAATAGCTTAAGGTTCACACTGGTAAAATTGCTACATGGAAATGGCATCCAAATTAGGCAAATGCATGTCATAAAATATCACCATCAGTTATGGTTAGTAAATCATGACCATGGGCAGAACAGATGACTTGACAGTTCATTAAGAAAGACAGGAGTCAGAAAGCAAGATGCTTTAATAACCAAAATACCTGACATTCTAGACAACTAGTCTTAATATACCAAGGAGGACAGAGGAAAATCAGAGTTTACTGAAATTAATTTCTATCCATCGCTCTTGTAAAAGTTACTACTACAAAAAAATAATTTGGTACAAAGCTAGCTATTGGAAAACTTGGATTTATTGGATTTATGTTTTTTGTGGAGGGGAGTAACTGCCTATATTCATACTGTTAGGACTTAAGAGTCCTAAAGATCACAAATAGTGTAAGAAGTCAGAATAATAAGATAATTTCATTCTGGGGCAGAAAGTGGGGCATAAGACAAGACATGCAGATAGGTGGAGGCAGACTGCCATTGCTAGCAGGAGGAACGGATGAGTCCTTTTGGCTCTGTGGCAACCTAACTGTTGTCATGTTTTCAGTAGTAATCATTGTTTAAGAAGTTTGAGGAGCATTCTCAAAAAAAAGATACAGACTAGGTGTCTGTCTGTCAGGCATTTGTCCTAAGTATGAGCAACAATGTGAGATAAAGCAAAAAACATTAGTGTCTGCTTGTTAAAATCGCGAGCAACAGATTGTACTGTGGATCAGGAGTGGATATTTTTTCGGTATTGAGACATGATGCATGGAATGACAGTCATTTGTTTTCTGTAATAAACTAGAAGGAGACACATAAACGGAAAAAAAAGTAACCTCAAGCTCGAAAAGGAAAAGGAAATTTAATTGCAATAGTAATACCTAGTCCTTTCCAAAAAATAATAGATAGTATAGGGACAGTAATACCTAGTCATTTCCAGAAAATAAGCTTCAGGTACTTTTTGAGACACTTGCTACAAACAGAGCAGATGGTTTTCTTGATTTTGCCAGATGACATTCAGGTCTGTTTCTTTAAGTGTTCATTCAGGAATTGACATTCTGCATGAGTAAGTGAAGTTGTACCTTTAAAGCAGGTATTATCTTGCAGTTTTAATCACTGAATCTCATCTGCTTTTGTCACCTCAAAATTAGATTATGGAAATAGGTTTTATATAAAACTCTGTTTTAAATCAATACACAAACAGAGCTGACATAGATCTAGATATTCTGCTTATTATTAAGCATTCTAGCTTCCTGGTAACACCGAACATAGAAAACCAAAGTGGAGAACTTGTGATCTTTATGCAGAACTTTAAGATGAATATTGTAAAGCCTGTTATTGTTTGGGGTGGGCTTCTCAGTACATTGTGCCATGCCTTTCACATTTTTGTACTGGAGACTCTAAAGCTGTAACCTAGTCAGTATAAATCCAAATCAGATTTTAAAGGTGAGCTTGAGGGGAATCATGACATTTGGGACAATTTCTGAATTTTTTTTAGATAAGTAACTCCTTCCAATTTGAATAGATATTCTCTTGTTGACATCTTGGGTTTAACTGAGAACAGCTAGTCTTGCGTTCAGTGCATACTGCAAGCTTTATATTAGTTCTCAGATTCATACAAATAGAAGGATTAGGAAAAGAATATCACTGGACATTGTAGTCAAGCTATTTTAATAGCAAGACTCTTCCTTTGGCATCAGATTAAGCCTCTATCATCCTTTGAAAGAAAAGGACTAGCCCCTGCTGTGTACTGTCCTTAGACTGACCACAAGGTACATCTTCACTTTAGTGGAAAATTTCCTTTTTATTAATACTTGTTCTAGTTATTTTATAATTGCATCAAGGGCAAGATGTTTGATTTTTAAAGAAAGTTAATGGGATTTTTTTTTTTTTTCCAAAGATATGTGTGGATGACATTTTAATGTCTTTTACTAGCATTCAAATCTCTGACCAAGCAATTTTATTCATCAAAGCTTGATAGGTGTCTATCTTAGTAATATTTCCCAAAACAGAAGAAATACTCTGAATCAACTCTCTCATCTTTGTGGCTTCACTCTGATGGAAGGTCTCCCTGTTTATCCTGATAGCCTGGATGAAATACATGAAACTCCAAGAGTGATCTAGCAATCCTTTTCTTCAGTCCTCCAGGTCTGGCATTCCCGGTACTTGCCAGACCAGTCTGAGTGAAATTTAATGGAAAAATAAACACCTCTTTATTCTAACAAGACATAAACTGGAAACTCGTTACGAATACTGAGAAGAGATGCAAGGAATTGGAATTATCCAGGAACTATTTGTTTTAACATGACTAGCAGTGTTTATTACCAACAGACTTGATAACAAGTATTGTCTCCTGGAAGGTCTCCTCCCCTCATCGCCAGTCACTGTGATTCCCATTGACTGCTACTGCTCACCAGGGGTTTCCTAAAATTCTCAGCCTTCGTAATTAATCAAATCAAATTATCATCTTAGAAGAACTTGCTAATGAAGTAGTGTCAGTGACAATATTGACTTTGGATATGCAAAAGTACATTATGAACCTTCTAGCAAAGCATCCACAAACAGTTTTGGCAACTTGATGAGTAAACAAACACCAATGGATGCCTGTGTAAGTGGAAGTAGGTGTATTTTCCATAAAGTATAACTCCAGTATGACTAAGGAAGCACATTTTTGTGATAATAAGGAATATGGTATATTAATTAGTGCCATTTGGAGATTGAACTTGAAAAACAGTAAGGGAAACATTTATAGGCTTGATGTGTCTGGATATCAGCTGACTATAAACACAGCATAGCAAAGCTGAAGAAGCCTTTTTAGGTAATAGGATAATAGATGATATTTTAGGGTAATAGATGGTACCCTAAGGCAAGAGTTAGGGGAAAAGAGCTGGGAAAGGCTGAAGGGTAGAGGAAAAAGTGTGAAAAGAAAAGGGAACTGAAATAACAGAGAAGGTTGAAGGAAAATATAGGCAGAGACTGGGAAAAGCAAAATATTGGTGCATGGGAGGGACTGCTCTGAACTATAGTGATAAATTTTCTTATCTCGCTAGGTTATGGCACCACGTAGCTGTCCAGCTTCTGCTGTCCTATGGCTAAGTTAAGCCTTCATTCCTTCACCAGGATTTTTCACACACTTGCAGATGGAGATGCAGTGATGAGGCTCTTGGCTGGATTTGGCTCCCATGCAGAGCGCTCCTTCCTCTATCACTGTGCAGCTACAGCACTTGGCTGTTGCTACATCATCCAGTGTACAAATTTATTCTTGTCTCCAGGGATTAACTTTACCATGAGAAAGGAGACTTTGTAAGGTAGCATTCCAAAATAGACGACAGGGAAGAGCCATAGTTTTTGAGCAATGACTGTTGAAGGACAGATTTCCAGAGCTAGCAAAAACTCAGTAAAGCTCGGAGGACAGAAAGAAACGTGTTAGCAACTACAAAATCCCACAAAAGGAGTAAGAATCCTTTTTATACAATAGGCTCACCTTTCTCTTCTGCTGATTTCTTAGTGTGGGCCACACAGCCTTCTGTCTCTACAAAGGGAGAACATAGTGATTCAATTCAAGGAATTCAGGGCAAAAGGGAAAACTAAGATCAGTAAGTCACAGGATAGATCCTTTGAGAATGACTGAGCCTTGCATGAGGCTGAAGCAGGTAGGAAAAACAAGACTTGGGGGCAAAAAATCAAAGCAGTAAATGAGACTGGGTAGCAACCCCATACCAATCCTGTTAAGATAAAAATAAGTCTGCTTTTATAAGAAAATGAATGAGCTAAAAATCTTATCACATCTAAAACTTGATTTATTAGGATAACGTGAAACCTTTTCTAGCTCCAAGCCATTTACTAGAGTTTATAGTATAGAGTAAAATGGCATTTCTTCACAAAAAGAAAACAAAACAAAACAAAACAAAGGAAAAAAAACCCTCCCCCCATCCAAAGATATTCCAATATCCAATTATTCAAAGCACAAAAACTTTGTCAGTTGGACTAAATTTGAATACAAACTGACATGGTTTAGTTTTTACAAAAGGTAATAGAACAAAATCTCGCTGAATTTTCACAAAGAGTAGCTACCTATAGTTTTATTTCCAAAAGGAAAGTGCTAAAAAAAAAAAATGGCTTTAAATGACTATTTAGAAATATACTCTTAAGAAAGCAGCACTGAAACAGTTTGCATTTTCATGGTAGTACAATGTGAAATTCATGTTCTACCATATTAAATGTTAGATAGAATGCATACAACATAACTGTTTTCTGTAAGGAATGCTAGAAAAAAGAACTCAGTTTGCATCATTGCTTTTGTGAAAAGATGTAAAGATTTTTTAAAAAATTATAGAAATATTTGGATTGCTATCAGTAAATTCATAAAAACAAGTTTATCCTTAGAAAGGTCTATTTTAGCTGTATAATCTGGGAGAGGAGAGAAAAAGCAGAATGAGCTGTAGTGTAAGAAGAGACTGCCTGCTGTAGTGCTTATGTGGGGCTTACAGGATTTAAACAACAATTTAGGAGCTTAAATTCAAGAGCAGGTCAGAAAGCTTATTTGAAATGAAAAGGCATCACATATTGGACTTCGCTGCTCCTTTAGCATTTACCTTTCCGTTTCTATAGAAAATGATCTAAGAAATGATTGTTGTGACCTAAAAAATTGTAAAAGACCTGGTTGCTATGTGTGCACCAAACGTTCCGAAGCTCATGGCCACAATCTAGTTCAAAACAGCCTTCAAGACCATAGTGATATCTGCTAAATATGTGGACCTTTTTTGGTTTTTTTCAAGCTGCAGCCCTCCTCTTTCCTCCTCAGACAACTGTCTTTCATCGCAGCTTAGAACTGGTCATTACTCTGATAGCATCTTGGTGTGCTCCCCAGAAACGCAGAGCTGAACAGGAGCTTCTCCTGTTACATCTTTTGACAGTGAGGAGACTTCATTCCCCATTTCTGCACTGCAGATTGCTAGAACATTTTTGTGTTAAATGTCCATTGGTTCAACCCACAAACAATTCATAGACCAGGAACTGGAATGCAGGCTTGCCAATGATGGAAGAGATCAAATTCTCTCATTTTTTTCTTTCTGCCCAGTCCGATAATTTTGTATTTCAAAACTGGCTTCAGCATGAGGAATGAGAATCATGTGTGCTATTTTATGTTCTGGCATTTTAGGAACTGGAAACTGGGAAACATGGCATTGAGTTTTCAAAGTTGAACTGAGTTAGGAAAGAATAACCCTTTTCCTCTGCTGGTGTTTTAACAATAAATGTAAAACCCAGACACTTCCACACCTTGATGCTCCTAAACAGAGTGAAGTTTTGAGGGGTTTCTACTTAGGATTCTTTCATCAGGAAAGTATTCAGCATCCTAAATTTGCATGGACAGAGGCATAATCTTGAGTGTCATGCCTAAATATCAGAACAAAATGAGAATTCAGACATACCTCCCTGCTTGATATTTCCTTTCGGTTAGCTCTGGGTGACTGTGCTTTGAACGGTCCTGAGACTGTGCCTTCTGCAGGACCCTGACCTTCTATGAAACCTTGACATGCAGGATACCCTGTCTCAACAGGATGTCTGAAGAAGGCATTTTGAATAGCATCTGCTCTTTGCTGGACTATAGCTAATCCAGATAGTCAACAGAATAATTCTATCCCTTAAATATTAATTTATAAATTGATAGTAATGGAAAAATGACATACCTCCTTCAAACTGGACTGAAATATTTCTTTGCTGCTTGGATGCTCTTTAAATATGCTTAAGGGCAACCTCTCTGGCTTCCTAAGTACCTTCCTAAAAGAATGACTTCATTCAGGGCTCTTAAAGATTATGTTGAAACCCATTTTACTCAAATCTTCCCTAAATTGGTTTGCCTCAGATAGTCATGAATATAAACATAAGAAGATAAATGGAGTGAGTGTCTTATACCTAAATGCAGAAAGTTGTAATTTTCAAATATCTTTTAAAAAGCAATGGAGTCAGATGACATTCTGGAATCTCATTTTCATGATATTTAGCTTGCATATTATACTCTGTCAACAATAATAATAAACAGTCAGTTTATTAACTCAAGACTTTTATCTACAATTTTTAAATTATTTGTTATTTAGTATATTCCTCTTTAGTTTTCATTTACCTGTTCCAAAGGTATTTATTTCCTTTACTTTTGCCTCATTTCTTTCAAGAGGTTGATACTGCCTTGGAGTAGAATGATAATCAGGCTGTGTCACTTTGTTGTTCCCTGAAGTAGGCATACATGGAAATCATAAATAATGCAGTGACTGCAGCACTAGAGTAGGAAACAATAAGAATGCCAACAAAGTAATGGTGAAAGTAGGGACTGAGTGTGGCAATATTATAGACGTGGCAGTAGGCATACTTTTCAAAAAAGGTAGAGATTGAAGAAAAATGAACTGTGTTCAGAATTCTTGCTTTGGAAGAAAATAAATATGGGTTAAGGACCCTAGTGGTAAGAGCAGAAAGAACAAATATATGCATTTTTTTTTTCCTAAAGAAGGATATTTTATCATGTCTCAGTTCAGAGAACATATTTTTCCCAAGGAAACAGAGCCACACTTTCTAAAGAAAAGGGAGGCAATGTTTAGTGATATCGTTGGACATGGATATAGGCACAATCAGTGAGGGAACTAACAGTTAATTGACAGATCTAGTATAAATGAATTGGATGATAACTTCAAAAGAGGAGATGTATAAAGCTTGCAATGAGTTGGCCTCAAGGATAATTTTCCTTCTATCTAAGGGCAGACGGAGACATGTCATTACTCTGCTGATAGTTATGCAGTTCCAGTGCCTTTATTTGGGAAATTAAGATTACAAATGGATGTGGGACTGAAGCTGACTATATTGTTAAGTCTGGAGAAAACTCCTGTAACATTCGACACAGCTGTATAGCTTTTGAGCCTTTGAGATGTGAATGACAGAGCTCTGAAGAAAGAGTAACAGTGATAGTAAAGCGAACCGGTGAACGTGAATGGATCTCAAAGGTTTTTTATACCTAATCAGGATAGAATTTGATGAAAAAATTATCTTAAGCACGATTTCCAAACTGATTGACATTTGGGACACACACACATGCGTGCACACAATATTGAGGTGCACGCTTATGTGAAAAAGATGTTAACTGTCAAGGAAGGGTTCTAAGAGCAGATGACAACTTTGTAGACTTTTTGGTGCGATAGCTACACTTCAAGAAAATGTACAGACAAGAGAAGTTGGGTCTGACTTCTGTCTGAAAATCAGGTCCTGGTAATCTAGTGCTAGAGTTGCTGAAAACTTTGTAGATAGTAAGCAGACAAAGCAGACAAATTCATACCAGTATGTTTAATTGGCTTTGGGGATTGATTTATTGTAGTGAAGCAAATACTCATCATTCTCCTGAGGGTAAGTTTGGCTCGTTGTGGCCTCAAGCACATCACTTGAAGTAGGGAACAGATCACATTAGAGTGACAGCTAACAAGTTTATTTTCTCCTCCACATAGCCACTATACTGTAACACTTTTCAAGCTTCACACATGCATTGTTATTTTAAAGTACTTGCCTCCTATATGTGAAGGCTATTTCAGCTACATTAGCAAAGTGTGTTTGCAAGCTAAAGCTGACTGTGAAAAGTAAGCTAAAACTCTGTATCACTTTTGGGAGGGATTAGCCTGAAAACATGAGCTGAGCTGTCTCTAGATGCCTATTTCAACACAGACCTGAGATGTGGGGGAGTTTGAGTGATTGGGGGTTTTTTTTGATAAAATTAATTTTAGCCTGAAATGTCATGCCAGAAGCACTGGTGATTCGTGTTTGTGAACTAATGCTTTCTTTTTCTCTCATGTTATTTTGGTACATCGGAAGACAAGCACAAATTTCTTTTGTTTAGACAGCTACACTTCCTGCACATTAAAACAAGTGGTTTTTGTGGTAGTGAAATCTTATATATATTTTAAAATCAAAATATGGGAGTTGCCATTGATACTAGGGATGTCCACAGCATAGAATAAGCATAGCTAGAAAAGTATATCTGGAAAGGATCCACTAACACTACAGGAACATGCTCTTAAGAGCACTTACTCCAGACATCAGTAGAGGTGACTAATTAATTTTAAGTTTGAATATGCTCCTACTTCTTCTGATACATTTTGTTCTCAATTCTGTTTTTCACCTGTGCCATGTTCAAGTTAAATGTATTTTAGAGATTCTTCTTAGTTGTCTAGTCTGGTGCTTAGAAACATTAGTACTGTTTGTTGCTTGCAAAAGACCAACATTACAGCAGGTTCACAGCAGGTTTTGGACCTCTCTTTCCATGCCCTGCTCTTAAGCCCTCCTTAAGCTTCTGCTGTTGATTACTCTTTGAGACGAGAAACTGAGCAAAACTTTCAGGTGATACAGAAGTACAAGACTTCATTCTTCTTCCATACTTGGATTTATTTATTTACTTACTTATTTCTTAATTAAAGCAATCATCATTCATAGGAAAAACACTGTTGTAACCTTAATGGAGGATATTTTTTTTTTTTCCTTAGGATCCATCCTTATTTTCATATACACTTCATTTGCTAGTGTGGTGGGTTGACCTTGGCTGGCCACCAGGTGCCCACCAAGCTGCTCTATCACTCCCCCACCTCAACAAGATGAGGGGGAAAAAATAAAATGCAAAGCTCGTGGGTCGAGATAAGGACAGGGAGATCACTCACCAATTACCGTCATGGGCAAGACAGACTTGGCTTGGGGAAAATTAGTTTCATTTATTGCCAATTAGTAAGAAAGTAGGATAATAATAAATAAGGACAAATCTAAAAACACCTTCCCCCCACCCCTCCCTTCTTCCTGGGCTCAACTTTGCTCCTGATTCTTCTATTTCCTCCTCCCCCAAGTGGCGCAGGGGGACAGGGAATGGGGTTGCTGTCAGTTTATCACATTTCTCTGCTGCTCCTTCCTCTTCACGTTCTTCCCCCGCTCCAGCATGGGGTTCCTCCCATGGAAGACTGTCCTCCATGACTTCTCCAGTGTGGGTCCTTCCCACAGGCTGCAGTTCTTCACGAACTGCTCCACCATGGGTCCTTTCCATGGGGTACAGTCCTTCAGGAACAGACTGCTCCAGCGTGGATCCCCGGCAGAGTCACAAGTCCTGGCAGCAAACGTGCTCCAACGTGGGCTTCTCTCCACGGGACCACAGGTCCTGCCAGGAGCCTGCTCCTGTGTGGGCTCTCCATGGGGTCACAGCTTCCTTCAGAGAACATCCACCTGCTCTGGTGAATGGGCTGAAGGTGGATATCTGCCCCACTGTGGACTGCCATGGGCCGCAGGGGGACAACCTGTGTCCCTATGGTCTTCACCGCAGCCTGCAGGGGAATCTCTGCTCCAGCGCCTGGAGCACCTCCTCCTCCTCCTTCTTCAGTGACCTTGGTGTCTGCAGGGCAGTTTCTCTCACATACTCTCACTCCTCTCTCCCAGATGCTGCTGCACAGCATTTTTTACCCTTTC
Organism: Fulmarus glacialis; assembly: GCF_000690835.1. Taxonomy (NCBI): domain Eukaryota; kingdom Metazoa; phylum Chordata; class Aves; order Procellariiformes; family Procellariidae; genus Fulmarus; species Fulmarus glacialis. The sequence goes on along the minus strand of NW_009223761.1, from coordinate 2,421 downwards.
TTAAATATGTTATCACAGAGGCACCACCAGTGACACTGATGGGCTCAGCTTTGGCCAGCGGCAGGGGCCTCTTGGAGCCTGCTGGGACTTTCTCCGTTAGACAGCATCTGGCATCTTCACACAGAAGCCACCCCTGCAGCCTCCCCCGCTACCAAAACCTTGCCACGTAAACCCAATACAGGTACCATTCTTAAATATGGGTACCCATCACTTTGAATATTGCTGCTGAGCCCACGTGGCTACCATTTTAAGAATTGCAGTGCATTGCGTGACCACTATTTTAAGCAGCAATCCACCAAGTTCACATGAGCTAAATTCAAAGACATTTAGTCCCAATCCATAGCACAAGACTTTCTGTAGTGTCATGAGTGCAAAGTCACCGTGTTCATGGAAGCACATGTGCCACAGTGGCTCATGTCAGCAAGAGATCAGAATATTCCCCTTTTGACACACCCTTTAGTAAATCCTTGCTAGGATAAACACATTCCCACAAGTTACAGACTATTAATTACTTTCAGTTTATCTGCTGTAACTATTTAATACTTCTTTACTTTCATATTCTTTTTTTTTTTTTTCATAAGTGAAGAAGCAAGACTTGTGTACCCTCTGAGTTTTACAGTTAGATCTGGTTTCTGTAACACTGCATGTAGAACACTGGAGGAATTGGAAAAACTTAATTTGCAGTAAAAAACTGCTGAGGGCTTGGTAAATAAAATATAAACAGGAATAGGATGAACAATACTGTAGATCTAATTTGTTTTATTGATTTTGTTTTGGTATTGATTTTGTCTTATGTTTCCTCCTCTTCTGAGGCTCTGCCTCCACAAATAAACTTTTCTGTGTGACACATGTTTATATTGATAGCATAATATGGTGCACAATACGAAAAAAGTCTATGGCAAAAGTGGCAAGCTTTAACATCTGGATATGGAGACAGTTATGTGGCACTGCCTATCTAAGGAGGGGCTTTAGGATTATTTTATGTTATATAGTATGTCTGTCAGATACACTAGAAGAGAAAAATATTAACAGTTTTCACATTTATACTTCTGTGTTTAGGATCTGGAGATAGTGACTCAGGGAACTAAGATGACAATTTCCAGAACTATTTTTCCTAGCTGTGATGTGTTTCATAAAGATATTGCAGAGTTTTGTACACGTTTCTCCCACAGCTGTAGTGAGATAACAATTTTTGAAATGAAAACTTTAAATACAATAAAACTAGACCAATACAATACAATAAATACAATACCAGTACAATAACCTGCAGAGCTGTGAGCTCATTCATAGGTTTCTTATGTAATAATATAAACTCCCCAGAGCAAGTCACACTGATTTATGTGGCTAGCTATACTACCGGTAAACCAGAAATACCTACCTGATACTAACTGGTAGGTGTCGTCTGTAATCCCACTTATAATACACCTATGGGTACATTTAGATAAACACAAACTCATGAAATGACTCTAGCCTAGAAGCCTAGAAGTAAGTTCGTGCTACTTTTCTGCTTGGCATGCATAGACTAAACTCCTAACCATCGTATAGTCATATTTCATGTAGAAGAAGTGATGCTCTGTTTCTAGACTGTTGTTTGACAGGTCTCTACCCAAGACACAATTCCTTAGTTTATGCTTCTAGCACAGATCTCAAGGAAGTTCTTAGACAATGGACACTTTTAGTTTAGCATGGTACTAATATCTTACATGTGTTAGGTTTAATAATAATAATCACATTTTCAACTACATTGAGAAAAAAGTAATTTCACTACAAAGCACTACAAAGCATGTCTTTGTTATCAGGTGCTATAATCTTATTTTCTTTTATTCTAATAATATTTGTATTTGTATTTATCTGAAAGCAAGGTGATGTTTTTTCCCATTCTTGCAGGAATTTAATATCTGAGAGGCATCTTAGATTATGTTTTAAAGAATAACCTGTACTACCCGAGGATGACAATTTACCACACATTAGTAGCTCTAGCCAGGTTTTCTTATCCTGCAATAAAAGGAAGATACATTTTTGACTTTCAGTTATAACTGTATTTTAAAATGTTTATTACAAAGTTCTCAGATCTAATCCTGTAAAATACATCTTTCTGAGGTATTCATGGTCTAACAGACAGAAATTACTCACCTTAAGTATTGCTTCATTTGTAATACTGAACAATGCTTTGTTCTATTCTTGTTTGGAGAATGTCTGTTAGATAATTTGAAGATTTTGTTCATATGCATAGTATAAAACTTTTGTGTTCCATGAACAAAACTTTCTCTTAATATGCACTTCAGCCTTGAAAATCCTGTAGTAATAGACCCAAATTTCTTAATTAGAAGTTTTGTGATTCTTAGTTCTAACATTCTTTCTCAGGTGACTAGTTGAAAAGGGTATGTTGTTGTGTTTAACAAGGCCAAGTGCCGGGTCCTG
>NW_009223760.1:594-800 GCF_000690835.1 Fulmarus glacialis | reverse complement strand
CCGCATATGCCCAGCACCAGATATGCCCAGTACCCAGCATTCACCACCAAGACAGACCCTGCACTCAGTTATGCATAGTACCCAGCAATGCCAAGGCCCAGCACCCCCAGTACCTAGCACCCAGCACTCCCATTGCCCAACACCCACCACCCGGACATGCCCAGCACCCGCAGGGCTGAGCAACCACACACCCCACAGCGCAGCAC
>NW_009223760.1:0-310 GCF_000690835.1 Fulmarus glacialis | reverse complement strand
AGTCCAAAACACCGGAGGTTGGGGGGGCTCACCCTGCCATTCGTGACACGCGGTCAGCGGCACTGCGCAGTTGCATTGTGCATTGCCTGCTTTATATATTCTGTTATTGCTGTTGTTCTCATTGTTATTATTACTGTTCTACTTCGTTTTATTTCCATTGTTTTACTCTTTTTATCTCAACCCAGGAGTTTTCCTACTTGTACCCTCCCGATTCTCTCCCCCATCCCACGGCGCGGTGACGGAGGGAGGGGAGTGAGCGAGCGACTGCGAGGGTTTTATTTGCAGACCCATGGCCCAGCATTAACTCCCA
>NW_009223759.1:1879-4160 GCF_000690835.1 Fulmarus glacialis | reverse complement strand
GCTCCTCCGCCAGCTCCCTCAGTACTCTCTTTTGTTCCCAAAAGCACACTAGGAAATGCACACACTGTCTCTCATGACTCACAGTCTGATGAACACTGTTGTTATTGCTTCTCCAAGGATATTTGCCATTATCCGTCACTCCTCATGTTTTGCTCCACACCAAGTCTGATCTGGCTTGAGCAAGGGCTCACTGCTGTGCTGGGGTTACTGAACTTTGTCCTTCCTCATGCATGCCAGGTGTAACACAGCTCGGACGTGCTGCAAGTGTTGCTGCACCCCCCAAACTCTATTACATGGTGGGTCACCTCCAAGATACCCCCAAGGCAGTTGAATGGAGGGAGCACAGAGGGGTTGGCAAGGCTCTGCTGGCAGTAATTTACCTACTTCTTTAGCCACTCTGCTGAGATGAGGAACTGGGAAAATGAGTATGAGGAGCACCAGACGAGGATGGCCTCACCATTGCCCCGAGCCATCCTGCCCACCCAGAATGGGCAGCTCAGCACAGGACCATGCCACATGGCTGCTGCCATTCTGCAGTTCATGCTCTCTCCTGCTCAAACAAGAAGAGAATTTGGGTTGAAGATGGTTTATATTAACATTACATCACATGCAGGATCATTTAGGCAGGAATTTCTGTGCTGGAGACAGAGATGGGATGTAGCACTCCGCAGTGATCAGGGTGCTCCATGGATGTCTGCAAGGAGATGCAAGAGCCTAAAAGCCAGGTCATAAACTGCACAGACCATAAACTATGAGGGCAGTGACACTGATACAGTGACGTTAATACTGTTGTCTCCCCGCTGCTCGGAGTGCCTCCAGTGAAATCTGGGGCTGATCCTGCTGATGGAGAGCAAAAGGGATGGCAGATTTTCCTCACCCTGCAGGGAATATCCCCTACTGTAGCGGGTAAGAGCTGGGTGCCGGAAGGGGAATCTGCTCTGCCTTTTTTTTAAGCTGAGCCAGGATGGCTGCACCTGCATTTTACGCAGCCACGGCCTCCCTGTGTGCATTACGGGTGCATAAGCAAGGCACCTGCAAAGCAGCAGGGCTTGCTAGCACACTTACACTTTAGGTAAAGACGTGCTAATGGATCCCTGTACTTCTTTAAAGGAGGTCCCAACAAGGGAACCCCTCAGGCTCCTGTAATGATAAGAAAGCACATCTACCCGACTGCAGAAAAACCCTAATCAGGAGACATTTGTTATCAAAAAAGAAAAGCCCTTCTAAAGAATGCAATGCTAGAAATGCAGGTATACAGGATCCACACATATCCGTGACCACGTGACCTTAGATTAATGCTTCTCACCACACCCCAAAGGTATGGGCATCCAGTATAACTTCATGCCGCAGGTGCTATTCTTTCCTCTGTGCAAGGAACCAGAATGCCTCTCCGTCTGCTCTTTCCTTGTGTCGGCATTTGTCTTCCCTACCATCTCCCTTCATTATTCCCCTCTTAAGCATTTGATTGCTGAGGAGTGTAAAGCACCACGGTCAAATCCAGATCAGGCCTTGAATTTCAATATTTGTAAAATACAGAGGTGTCTAGGTCTGGGTTTCAGTGTGATCCAGCAGAGAAAGGGGGGACATTTGCAGAAACCAAGACACCTAGCTGGGGCTATGAGTCACAGTTTCAGTGAAAGCTCAGGGTCTGGCTTCAAGACCTCCACTACCACACGGTGCTCGCGCATCTGCCAGCAAGTGCATTTTACAGTGTGCTTGTACCTGGGGTAAGGCCAGCCCTTTCTACAAAGAGGGTTTTGAAATGCACCTGTAAAAGAGTTATCTCATTTGTGGGATTGCGATCTGACAGAATTCCAGGCATTTGTACCATTTTCTTTCAGAAAAGTCCTTTGGAGTCTTAATCAGTTACAGGATTTAGTCGTATTATTTACCAGCTGAATGGAGGGAAAAGAACCACTCAGCAGGTCCTCGGTGAGACAATGCAGAGCCCCTCCTCACATTGACTGAACTGCGTCAGTGCTAACCTTTCAGAAATCTCCTGTTGCAGAGGTATGACACCCAGACATACCTGGCTTCGATAGCCAGTGACTCAGAAGCTGAACTGAGCAAATTAATATAATTATGAAATGGTTCTTGGGGTTTCTGCAAAGTTAGAATCATAGAATCATAGAATCATAAAGGTTGGAAAAGACCTCTAAGATCATCGAGTCCAACCGTCAACCCAACACCACCATGCCCACCAAACCATGTCCCTAAGCGCCTCATCTACACGTCTTTTAAATCCCTCCAGGGATGGGGACTCCACCACTTCCCTGGGCAG
>NW_009223759.1:0-801 GCF_000690835.1 Fulmarus glacialis | reverse complement strand
ACGCTTTGAACGGCCTGTAGAAAACAAGATCTCAAGAGCCATTTATGGCTGCTGGTGCTGCTAGTTCGAATCAAGTTTCAAACAGCAGGTAAGAAACGGATTTACCTCGATAATTTCCTTTAATCCATTAACTAGTCAGACCAGCAATTTACAATCAATTTTTTTTTTTTACCAAAACTTTCCTGCATAATCGTTTTCTTAAATTATTTGCCCACAAGCATTTAAAAAAAAAAAATCAAGAATTTAGTTTCTAAATATATGTTATCTGCAAACAATCCCCATAATGCTGGCAGCTAATGAATGCAGCTTTGCACATAGTTTCACTGTAGCTTCTTTTCTGATAGAGGAGTTTAAAATAATTACAAAATCAGCGTATGAAAAATTCATTAACAGAATCCCACTGTTTGGCAATCAGTGGCCAGAAAATAGTAACATGGCATACAATGCTGTGGGAGAAGCTTCAGGGTTTTATGATGAGCTGATGCATGTATGAATAAACACTTATGGTTTACCAAAAAAGCAGGAAGGAACATTTAAATATTTTAATCAAGGAACAATCTATTTCTAAAACCTTTCAACCTTGAACAATATTCCCATCTGTAATTCCTTTTAAGTACTTAGTAGTAAACTTTTGAAAGTTTGGTGTTTGAATGTTATGTTTGCATAGATACTGAGGGGTAAGATTAAATAAATATTTAAATTTTGATCAGACATGTTAGTTAAAAAGTTTCATGGAAATATCTAGAAGCAGATTTTTTCAAATCACTATTTAAAGTCAGTGTTGCTAATGGCAATTTCAAG
>NW_009223758.1:13334-73676 GCF_000690835.1 Fulmarus glacialis | reverse complement strand
CAAACCATTCTATGATTCTATGATTTTAAAAATAGTATTAGACAGAAACTAAGCAGATCTGAAGACTGCAAAGAAAGGCCTGTTGATTTTCGTTTAGATGATTTAAGATACCTAGGAACTTTAAGGCTTCCCGCAGTTAGCATCAAGGCTTAGTGGGAGGTGCTTCATCACTGTGCCAGAAGTGATTCTTCACGTCAACTGAAAGTCCACTAAGTTTGAGAACTGTGGATCTAAAGGCAAACAAATGGCATCAAGAAACTGTTTATAACGCAGGGAAAAAGCAAAATGTGGGAACTGGGACATGTTGTGTTAGGAATGTTGTGAAAAAGGACTTTGTGAGGGGTGTTAATCATATATCCAAAAGTATAATAGCTGGCCAACTGTGTAGCAGTCATTTGCGGAAAAGGTTAGCATAAGTATAACATCTTAATTACTGATAATTTGTTCTGATTTATGCTTCCTGCTTCTGTAGTTCCATGATAAATTATTGTCTGATCTGAGCCACATTACTAACATGAGAGACTGAATTGAGAACTGATGCCAAGTAGAAAATATTCTATACTGTGTTTAAAAATAGTCGTTTAATGTAAGTAGCTTATTTGAAGGAGAAGCTGTTTGGGCTAGTATGAAATGAAACTGTAGGTTCTATAGAAGTACAGAATCCTATCAGCTCTTTATTACGAAAGCACACAGATGTTTAAGCTGATCGCGTATTTTGGGTGAAGGAGGGATTTTTTCTAAATGGTTTCACCACATTCAACAAAGAATACCTCTAGACTAATCCTTTGCTTTTAAATCTGTCAAGAAGGAGCAAACATGAAAGGGGTATCTATAAGGTTGTTTGCAGGCAGATGAAAGCAGGCTCTGCCTGCACTCTGATGTGTCTGGGTTCTATCCAGCTCTGAACTTAAAGCCGTGTATCCATTTTATCAGGATGTTACGTCCAGACTAGTATATCCTGCAGCGATTATGAGTTCGGGCTCAGCATTATTTTCGCCTGATGATGTGGCTTGTGGTTTGTAGGGGACTTGTTCCCCTCTGTTTAGAGTTCAGACAGAGAGAAATTGCATCAGCCTGCAAAATCCTGTCAAGGTGTAGCCTCAGTGACTCTCCTCTCTGTGGCTCCACGCGGAAAAAATAAGTTGTCTGATTTATGAAGGAGCTCTACAAGTCCATCCAAAATGTTGTATGTTTTAAACAATTTAATGCAGTACTCATGAATTTTGTTAATTTCCTTCCTTTGTTTTTGGTTGATGTAACACCTAAATAATTCATATAATAGACTTTGGAGTAACAAGTGCTTTGCCATGAAGCTTCATGGCATGAAGGCATAGAGCACATATTAGTTTTTAGTTGCCACATTCAGAAAAAGCGATGTAAAAAAAAAGTATTGTGAAAAATGCAGTTATATTGGTATTCAGTGTCTATGCATTGAATTAGCACTGGAGCCTAATATCTTTTATCTTCAGGAGAAAAAAAAGCCTCTATTTGAGAACCAGACTCCAAAACACATAATATGTTTGCGCCCCACAACACAGCGCATACATGGCCAAACCATGAATCAGCACATTGTCATGCAGAAATAATAATTCTGAATCACAACTGTTTAACTGTATGTGCTTTTTTTTTTTTTTTTTGGAAGTGCTTTTGGAAATGTTGTACATTGCACAGCTTAGAAAGAGTCTTTATATTGGAATGATTTGTTTGCTGTACGTAAAAAAACTTTATTGCCAATTTTCTCGTACAAGTCCACCTGTAATTCCATTATAAGCCTCAGGAGAGTTTGTGATGACTTGCCAGTGTTCATGTAGGGTATCTGATTAATAGACCTCCCTATATTTAAAGTTGCTTAATGCTTGCCTTTAAAAGGCTTTGTTTATTCCAGCTTATAGTTTTTAACTGTTATTTTAAGATTTTCATGTGCTTGCTGTCTATCCCAGACTTGAACATTTTTGTTTTATGTTTCAGTACACTGGGTCAGTGATTTTCAAGAACAAAATGAGTGATGCTGCCCAAGTTAAAGTTTAAAACCATCTTTTAAATAATTCTGTTGCATCTGTTCTTTGAAGAAGGAACAGAAACAGTCCAATATTATTTGAGCTGCACAGCCTGCCTCTAACGTCTGTATTAGAGTTTTATCTTTTTTTTGCAGCATTCCTTTGAATTTAGTGTAGAAGATCCTTTGCAAACAGTAAATAAGTAGGTTAACCTTACCTCCTTGCCTGCCTAAGTTAGCTGAAAGGCATAAATGAAACTAGGGAGTGAATGGCCCCTCACATGGCATATTGGAAAGAATAAGACAGTATTTAAATAAGTTGACTGTGGTAAAGATAGGTGCATTAGACTGATTTGAATAGTGCTGAAAATGAATTAATTCTGTTGTGGTCAGGGGAATGGTTTAGGATTAATTCTGGTGTAAATAAATAAAAAGGTGCCCTGTATCAGTTTTTAAAACTGTTTTTAATTTTTCTCTCATTTCCAAATGCTTTTCTTTGTTTAATTTAAGTGGGCTCATTTGTTTGGAGTCATCTCTCTCAGCTCCTGGAGACAGATGATCCATTGAAGGAGCACCTTCGAGATTCTATTCCTGATGAAATCCTTAGCAGAGATTTTGACCGGGAGACATGGAAATACTCCTCATATTCTGATGTTACATTCCACTCAGGTATGTGGAGTTTTAGAACTTAATGCTTTGTAGCATATGGATTATTAAAATCCCACATGGTTTTTCTGGTCATTTACATGTTGCTCCAGAGAATTTTAGTTTTTATGACTCAGTAGTACCTAGATAAGCAAATGTAGGCTTGATTCTGCTCTCACCTTAATTGGAGTATATCAAAGGTAATTCCAGCAAGCCAGATACCATGCAACTTTGCCTTTTGTGAAAGAGGAGAATAAGAACCAATAAACTTTTTAGATTATTTTTGTGAACACCAACTTTTGATTCCTTCCTTAGTGAGCTTCCTTTGCAGCAACAGGGGATTGGGATGTATTTTTTTCTTCTGATTCATGCTTTCTTTGGTATAAGAAGAGATTCAGACTAATTCCTTCCTGCTTTACTATCTGTTCATCATTTGTTTTTAGCAAAAAAGCTAGATAATGTTTTTCAGAGTAACATTTTGATTTTCTGTCCATCCCTTCCAATGCAATTGTGTATGATATGTATTGTAAATGCTCTTCTTTTAGTGTTAGTCAGATAATAGGCTTTCAGTAATGTTCATTAAAGTCTTTGCTATACTAAAAAGTTAAATAATTTCACCTGTTTACTTAATGTTTTACTCACCATCTTCTTAATGAGCAGAGTTGCAGTTTCCCGAAGAATGATGAGAGTTGGAAAGTATATGAGAATAGATGGTTTCCAAATGACAGGCATCTGGTATTTTCTATTGCAGCTGGTGCAGGTGCAAATATGGAAGCATCAGTGGTCTTTTCTCCTGCATCTTTTCTACCACGATCAGTCATGACAAATTTGACTATTCACCTTATGGGGCAGGCTATAAATCTACTGGAGGTAAGTTTATGGATTTTTTTTTTTATCCCCCTACTCAAGGGACACTTGGTGTATTGAAGTAAAAAGAAATATTTTCTATTTTCCCATTACAGTTCCTTTAGCAAGGTATACTTTTCACAGCTACAGCAGCTCGGACTGATGACTTCTTTGTGTAATGGACTTAGTCATAATAAAACCACTTTCACTCTGATAGTACCATACACCTTGTTGTTGATTCAAATGGAAGTGCTTTCTGAGACGCTGGTCTAGCTCCTGTTTACGATAGTAAGATTCCTTCGGTTGACTTACAGTGGAAAATGGATTGGCTTGGGTACACTGTTCTTTATGGAATGCAAGAGGTAGAGTTGTATCTACCTAACTGAAGTCACTGTTTTAGTCCCATTGAGCATCCAATGCTTGGGATATTTAAATGGCTTGCCTGCAACCTCATCATCTTTAATTGTGCCTCTACTGTGCCTCCAAGAGAAAGCAATGTTTGGCATATGGACTCTTCATTGCAGGTAAAAATGTGTCTGTGAAAGACAGAATTTAATGTAGCCTTCAGATCTCAAGTTTAAGCTTGCAAGGGAACAAAATATTTTTTTCAGTGTCATATACCCTGGATTTATATGTGTTAGTACTGCTATTTTAGTTAAACTTCCAAACAGAATCTTATTCCAGGAGCACTAAAAGGGTGTGTTATTGTTTTCCAACCAAAATAGTGTTTGTAACATGCTAAACCAGCAGTAGCTCAAACTGTCCCATCATGGTGCAAATGAACCAGTACCTGAATAAAAAAGGTTTTTTATTTTGTACTGAGCTTTATGTAATTAACAAACTAAAGAGTTTTTACTGGAAAGATTTAATACTGAGATACCCAGTATTGGATGCTGAATGAAGTCGGATACTAAACTTTGTAGACCACTGTGATCTTGTATGGCAAATCTTTCCTTGTACAAAAACCTAAAGGTTGCATCTGGATGTATTTTAAAATTTCTGCCTATAGAACTGGACATGGCTTATGCATCGATGCTGTATGCTTTCCCGTAGGTTGGTGTACGATTTGAGAATGCTGAAGCTCTCGTGCAGAAGATTTTTGGGCAGAAGTCTGCTACTTTCAGTGACCATTTTTTTGCAAACACTAATGAAAGAAACCACAAGTCAGAAAACCCAATGGAAACAACAGGAAAAGTCAAACAGAGGAAGCTGACTTCGAAGCGATACAGCCCCGCTGATCATCTTGTGACCAAGTCTGGCAAGCCAAAGTTGAGAAAAGCTAATGAGAATTGTCCTGATAGAAAGTACAGTAAGATGAGTGAGTTAGTTAAAAAGGTAACTGACTCTGTAGACCTTGGAAAAATTAATGATGTTCCCCAGTTAAACTTAGGGCCCCATCTAGCATTGGACAACTGCTCTGTATTCCTGTGACTCCTTCATATAAAGCATTTGTAACTTGTTCCACTCACTTGTGGAACTTAAGAGCTGCATAAAATACAAAGCAACAAAGAGCCAGATCTTCAGTTTTTCAGATTGTTTTATTGTCTCAAAACAATGACTCTCAGCCAAGGGAGTATGTTGCCTGTGTTTTGGGCTTCCTCTCATTATTCTGAGCTCTGATCCTCTTTATACTGATGTCCTTTTGCGTATTGACTTCTGCGGCAATGTAAACAGCTGCTTGATGTTAAGTTCCTGAGTCATGCTGTTTGCAATCTGATTTCCCAGTTTGATGTCAGATGTTACAGTGACCCTTTGTGAATTTACCCATGTTTGGAGAGAGCTATGTTCTATGTATATAACAGGAAAGCTTTGGGAATTGGCTTCAGTTGTTGATGTATTATCTGGAAAACTTGGGGGCCATGATTTATTTAGTTTGTCTTAGACCATCTCTCTTCTTGGGACTCATCTTCTTAGAGTTTCTTCTTACAGTGTAAGCTCATGTTCATGTTGTGTTGCTGTTGTATTGATTCATAAGGAGGGAAAATGTAGAATTTTTACTTCTTAGCGGTTTATTTAGCACCCATAATGTTGTATTAATTGAGATTGTATTTTTCAAAGCTTCATCTGTTTGTGGGTATGTATTGCAATACTTCCTTTTTGACCAGTCATCTTAGGACTAGACATTACCTGTGTTCATAGTGAAAGTTGGCTTGTGTGGTATGGAGCTGAAGTTTAGCTGGAAAGAACAGTTACTAATCCAGGGTCATAAGTGGTCTTGAAATATTTATAAAAGAGAGCCTAATGTCTGTTTACTAATAACAGCCTGCACTGAGGAATTGTTTATTATGAGTTTGAAAGGAAATTAATATAAACATCATTCTGTTCCTGATTTATTTCTTTATCACATGTCAGTTCACTGAGAGAACAGTGAGAAAGGAGGCGCTGAAATGTGAGCTAAGCATGAAAATTTTTGGAAATGAACTTAGCTTCTTGGATTGTGAAGATTTAAGAAAACAAATGAAACATTATTCTTTAAATCTGGCTGAGTTGGCTGTCAAACTTCTGAAGGTAAAAGGAACCTTTTTTCCTATTTGAAAGTAAATGCCTTGAGAAACTACTTTCTGACAGATATGTAAAAGATACAAAATATTACTTATTGTTTCTCTAAATTGAACTGTAAAAGACACCAGTATACATTGGTTTAAACAGCATTCAATACATTAGGTAAGGACTTGTTCTGTTGTCTGATGGTTCTTATCTCTTGCTTTTCTCATTCAAGTCCATCCATGCTTAAATGAAAAATAATTCTTTCTTTAACTGGGGTAGGACTAGTGTCTAACTCATGCCTTGGACAGATGCAGGCTTTGGGCTGCTTTCTACCTTATTTCCCAAATCAGCTCAGTTAAAAACACTTTCACAGCAGACAAATGCAGTGGATAGTTATATCTGGAAAAGTTCCTGAATGCTGACTTTATTATGCAAAATAAAATTCTGGTTTTTGTTTGTTTGGATTTCTTCACCATAGGGGCAAGAAGTCCAGTTTAATAAAAGGCTGAGTTTGGCCACTGAAGAATTGCAGTTTCCAGCAATTTCAGGCTTTCCTGTTCAGCTGGCAGTCAATGCCTCAGCAGCAATCAACGTAAAAATCAAAGGAAATGCGGATTTCAAACAACAGTCAAATTTCTTTCTAAATGGATATATCAAGCCAAGGTAATAGCTGCTGCAAATGTATTGCTTTCACATATTCCTGATGTCAAATAGCAATTCCTGATATGAAAGTTTTGTGTGAATGTCCGTTGTAATGAATTAGGAGATTCCTGAAGAACTCAAGCAGTCATCAGACTTATATTGCTGAATGGTTGCTATGCTATAAGGACATCAGTGGTTTCCAATCCTGCCTGTCTGATTTTGAACTCTATTGCTGTATCTTTCCAGTTCTGTTTTAAGCTGACCATTCCTCCTATCTCTAAATCAAATTCTTAAATGCTTGCATGCAGATGATCTTTTGAATGCTTCACCTGTTACAGGGATGGCATTTTGGATTTTTCTCAGGATCAGATCTGCAGTTACAGGTTATAGATCTACAAACTATGGATGATTTAACCTTACATTTCCTTATCTGGCTACTGTAGTTTTTTATAGATACTGAATGCATTTACTAAAATTCACTAAGTGCTGTATAGACAGAGATAAACTTACACCATGATACTCAATCCTAATTGCTTTCCCTTTCCTGATATTTCATGCTGAAGTCTGGGTTCACATCCCTTACTTAGGAGATATAGTAAAACTGTAATTTGTGTTAGAAAGTGTATGTCTGTGTACATACAATTTTTTCAGTTATTTCCTGAAACAAAATAGTCATCGTGATTTTAATGTTAGAATATACTGTGTTACAGCATCAAATGCTATGTATTTATTGAAGAGGGTGAGCAGCCTATGGTTTAAATAAAGTGCTTTAAAAAGAAAGTGCTTTTTCATAGAAAAATATGTATCTGAATCTTTCAACAGTGCGTTTGTCCAGCTTTCTGTCCAAATGGGAACTGTGGGGATGCTGGGACAAGCTGGCCTAAGCTGGTTAACTGGAATGAGGACATCTACTAGTCTTGATGGGGGAATCCAGGTAAAAAAAGGGCAAGAGCTCAAAGTTTTCTTGAACACTCCAGAAGAATCTATGGAGATAATTAATTTCAGGTAAGATTAAGCAAGGACATCTTCCTAAATAGTAACCATGATAACTTTCTTGAATCAGAACTTAACTGGCAGGCTCATTAATAGAGCAGAAATATATTTTGTCAGAAAACAAACTGTTTCAGTCTGACTCATAGTCCAAATCTGCCATTCAGAAGAAAAGGAAGGGGAAATTGTTCTGCGCATTTTACATTGTTTTACCATAAAAACATACATTGTTCCACTGAAGTGAAATGCTCAAATCAAAGCCTTGTGATAAAAGATGTAAATGAAGTTTTCATACTCCCCTGTTTTTTCCTACTGAATGTCAGTGCTGTTTCTGGAACTTTAGTGTCCAAAGAACCTAGCTCAGGGTATTAAAGTGGTGGAGGAAAAGCTAGCATTACTTCTACAGATGGTGTTTAGCAAAACGCTGGAGTAATTTGGAATATAGTACTAACGAGGTGTGCTCATACCCTTCTGGTGAGTTTTTACTTAGGTTCTTTAATGTTAGGTAAAGGTTACATTGTAAAATACTGCCTCAACAACTGTCAGATGTTAAGCAAAGGAATTACTTGTGTTAATGCAAGCTAGGCTTTTTAGCTGTTTTTTTTCTGCTGGCTTTCTCTTTTCTTTCGACTTTTAGATTTGATAGAAGTCCAAGTAGAAGGCATTGAGGTCATCAGTGTGATGACATACTGTAACCAACATGTCAACTACATGCCTCTTAGACATGACAATAGATGAATGAAGTATTTACAGTATGTGGATTGTTGTTCCTTTGTGTTTCTCTTGATTTGAGACATTGCGGTACTATAGAATATGCAGTTCAGAAAAGAGCTAAAAGACTCTGGACTTTGCATTTATACCATCCATTCCCTTAGGACTCTAGGAAACTTACTGATGTAATTCTATTTCTGTCAGCTAGGATGGATGACAGACCAGTCTGAAAGTCAAAATAATTACAAACTGGTATTGTGCATTATTTGAACAAAAGACTAACTGTAGAATCTACTAGATACTGCATTAACTCTCGTGCTCCCATCAAGTGATGGGAGTGACCATGATCAAGTGACCATGATTCTTGTACAAGCCATTTAGTGAAGTTCTGGAAGAACTTCAAGACAGGAACAAAACTGATGTCCATACATAGCCTAAGGGGGGAAAAAAAAAGTCTATAATCCAGGAAGTGAGTGGAGTTGCAGTAAGCTGACCATACTAAATTCCTCAGAACAGAGAAATCTAATGCTATGAAGAACTGCCGAAGAATCTCAAGATAGTGACAGATTAAACATGGAAACTGTGGATAAAAATCAGTGCTAATTAGTAGAAATGCAGACTGACCTCAGCAGAACTTAATCTTTCTTGTTTTTCCCATCTGGGAGAAGATGGCATATAACTGAGAATTTTGTTTAAATATTGCTGTAACTTTAGCATAATTGTTTTTAAGTGACTGTTTGAAATTCTTGGTTGTAGCTCTAAACTCTACTTCACAATGGTGGATGAGACAGAAGATATAGATGTTTTCCAAGGCCACACAGAAACCAGGTCTTGCACTAGGGAGGAAGGTGAGTCTAGCTATCATGTTTGTCTTAGAAAGCTTGATCATTCTGAAATATCCACAACAGATCATTTTATTCAGTAGAATTTCTTTTTTACGTATTTGTTCTAAAAGGTCTTCAGTGCAATGTTCATTTGTATGTTTTCTTTGTTTGTTGTTCTAACTGAATCTTCCACTGTTGTCTTCTACAAGTGTCTGAGATTATTGGCTGGCAGCTGTGTTCTGAAATGTCATATCCTGACCCAGCCAGAGGTTTGGTTTTCCCCCTTACTGGACCTTTGAAAGTGGCTGTCACATTAACTAAGCAAGACAGAGGCCTGCAGCAGTACATTGTGGAAGCTGCATATAACTATATTCCTCAGGTACCATTATGGCATGCTTTACTTTGGCTTTAGTTTTAGTTTATTACGCTGATGAAAGAATGGTATATCTCAGTACTGTATGTTCAACTTTACTGGCTTTCAAGATCTACATTACTATTATTTCCATTGCCATTATAGTGGGAAAATATGTTGAAAACAAATTACTGATGCTGGTAGTAGGTACATACTATTTCCATATACAAAACAGCGCACACGAGTATTAAGTAATTTGGTTAGATAAGACCGACAGAGCTGGAAGTAGAGACCGGGATTTTTGACTTGGTGCCCAGTACTAAACAACCTGGCCTCACTTTGATGACTTGTTTCTCTTTGTGACAAAAAACCTCAAAATCCAAGTCGTTAATTTACATTAAACACCTTGTTTAAAAGCAGAAGTTAGGCTCTGGTGAATCCACTCCAGAAGGCTGTCAGTTGTTTTAATATGTTCATTTGGGCAAGCCCAGGGAAGGAACGGTTTTCAGCTTCTGCAGGGGACAGTAAGAATTTATGGCTTTTTCTGAAATGATAGTATAGGTGTTTAACACAGGCAGTGGCTGGAGTTGTATCTTCTATCACATCCCAAGTACGCTGCTGGGCTTGAGCTATTTCTTTTTACAGGGAGACAATTTGGGCTTTGGCTGTATTCAAACACTGCTCAGTATCTCTAAGACAGTGAGATAAGAGCAATAAGCAGACTAACTTTCCCTTTGTGATTTTGTTTTTCTGACTTTATCTAATAAAAGCAGGAAAGGGAACAGGCATTTTCCTCTGCCAGAGAATCTGACGTCTGTAGGCAGGGCAAGGCCAAAACTGTCAACTAAGGCAGTTGTTGTGTGCCATATCCCACTGTTGACACCAGAGTGCAAGGGCTTAAGGCAGCCCTCCCAAATTCTAGCCACTTAGGCCTGAGCTATAGAGCTTAAATGTATAACTGGAAGTGTAGTCTGACTTTCCATAAATTTTGGCAGGATTCAGCATAATTTCAAGAGAAGGTCAGTATGCTGTGAAATTCAAGGTGTTCAGACAGCGTTTCCCAAGACAAGTACTGTGCAGGGAATGGAAAATACATCCTGGGAAAAATAGAAATGTCTTGCTGAAAATCTTGAAAAGCAGATAGGTGAAAAATTATTGTAGCGGTGAAGGTGGCTATGATCATGTGATGTAACTCAGTATGATAGGTTGTTTTGTAAATGCTGTGCCAATTGCAAATGTGGTTATCCTTTCTTTCTTTCAGGAGAATTCATGGATCCCAAGTGAAGCTGTCCTTCACCTCTTCATTGGGACTCCGAAGTCAGACTTGAAAAGGGATGTTGGTGTTGACCTAAATTTTAGTGTCCCACAGAAGAAATTCAGAATCCAGTTTATACAACCTAAGAAAAAAATCGAGATTGATGGTAGGTTTTTCAACTAAGAACCAAATCACCAGTTAATGTCAGTTAGGAAAACTTCATTAGAATTAACAGAGAAATACCAATATATTTCAGTCAATAGCCTAATGCTAAAACTACATTATTGTGTGATAGCCATTCAGTTCACTGTTTTTAAGTAACACCCATTCCCAGTGGTTTTTGCATCTTGGTTAAGACTGTTTTGCACAGTCAGAGGTTCAGTACCTGGTTCACAAACTCCCATTAAAGAGGAAAGCTGTTACCAGTATATATGAAGTTAAGGCTAAGGAACACAGTGGATTGTTCCGTAATCTTTTACATATGCTGAACTGGCCTTACTATTCCTGAATTTTAGTTTGCTGTATTCTATTAGTTATGATACGAAATTACTTGTTGCCAAATCAATTAAGTACTGACTATGATATTGCTGTGCACTATAATAAAAAGTAATATTTCCATCACCGTGTAACATAGAAAACAAAATCAACAAACACATTGATGAAATATAAACTGATAAATACATGGTAATAATATAGACAGCATATTTCAGCTGCTTTGACATGCTGGTCAAGTGATGTTTTGTTTTGTTTTGATGTATTCTAGCATATCACATGTTTAGAATTTGTCCCTCCAGATACTTTTTTTTTTGATCCTGGTTATTTTCAAATGGGCTGTATGGAATATTTACCTACACTGGGTGCTCAGTGTTCTGAGCTTGTGAAATGTCTCCACAGCACAACACAGCTTACAAGTTTTAGCACAGGCCTAAAGGAAGTATATAAATCACTTCCAGAACTAAGCTGGTTTGTTGGAGACAGTTTCGTTGCCTCTTCTCAATTAGTATTCTCAGAATGTCCTTTCAGAATGAGATGTGTTTTCTGAGGACACTTCGATGTCTTTGCAAACTCTGTTCCTAACTTTTTTCCTTTGCTCTGATATTTATTATGTTTTTGCTTTGTAAATATATTGTTCACAACAATGGCAATTATCATTTTGGGTACAGTTTTATGAAGCATCGTATACTGAACAGTGTATGTCCAGAAAAAGTAAACAGTTTTATTTTTCTCCAAGGGAGAATTGAGTTTTCTAAAAATTCACGAATTGGACACCTGGACCTGATAGTAGATGACCGAGATGTATATTACATTAAGGTATGTTTTCAGGTCATGAGCTCTCATACTAGGATGAATACTTAAATAAAAGCACAGAAAATAAAAGCAATGAAAAACACACATATTGAAAAATAGTTTTGTGAGCAATCCATCAGAGAAATTACCAGTTCTCTTTATTACATATTTTTGGGATAGATTCGGTGCTAAATTGCTGTGTTTTAAAAGCTTTTAAGGCATGGCTTCTGCAAATAATCTAAAGCAATTTTTTCGCATTCAGATGTACTCAAAACCTTTGGGTTGCTTCCAGTGTTAAGTCAGTAGAGAAGATCACATTGACTCCTGTGGACTTTGACTCATTATGTGCATGTATAGTCACACAGTTTTTCACATCTGACCATGGGTAAAGACTCTGAGTAAGCCCAGGCTAATTTCTTCACTTTTGTGGACTCTATAGACATAAGAATCTCTAAGACACTGTTCTTTATATCATAGAATTTTTTTTTTAAAGCACTGGGGAATAAGCAAGAGAATGCCAATGTTTGAACTCTGAGATGGAAAAGCAAACAAAAATGCAGGTGGGAGTTTATCACTGAAACTCTACTGACATTTTTGTTTGTATTCCAGGACTTGAACATTTTTTTCATTATGCAATTGATACCCACAGCAGGATGCCATGTCTTATGTGGGCCTCCAAAGCCAGTCGGTTTCAAACACACTGCATTTTCCTACAGTGAGCACATTATTTAACAGATTTTCCCCCCCCTCCCCCAGAGTAATATTTCAACAAAGACTTTTTGGATGTTTCTCACAAGCCCAAACACTAATTAGCATCGCAGGTTGTTGTATTTGCATCTAGTCCAACCTAAATCTAGTTACCTACTGTGAGACTGCCAATATTTTCAGTAACACCATGTTATTTTTTGGCCCAGTATTGTAACATTCTTAGTTATTTCAGTCACTACTGAAGCCAGCAGGAGGTGAAGGAAATAGCATCTCACACCACTGTGATTTTTGCATAACTGGAAAAACAAATCCATCCTTCCTCCCCATTATTTACTAACAGCAAGTTTTATGGTCTGGGGGATGGAAGGGGGGTTTTTAGGTGTATAGAAATAAAATCTCTTTTCTTCCTCTCATCTCATTTCTGAAATGCCCAAGTCTGTACTATTGCTTTCTCGAAGCTTAATCAATTGGTACTGTTGCGTGGCTTGGGTTTTGTTTTTGATTTTTTATTTGTTTGTTTATTCTAGGGAATGACAGATTTGCAGATGCTGAGTGGAGAGCAGAGATACATGACCCAATTGGAGGTAAAGCTGATAAAGCAAAGCAGTCCTATCATTCTGTCTGGAAACATCACTAAACAACTTGGCAAGAAGATAACTTTTTCTGTATCCCTGAATAATTTATTGAAGGATGCTGCATTTCTTTCAGGTTAGAGGACAATAAGTATTTGCCATATAAATGTAAGTTCTGGAGCCCTTATATATTAGGGTTGCCTGGTTTTGGACGTGTATTTCTAAAGTTCCTTTCAAATCAGTAAGACTGCTTTTTAAAATTATTGTCCATGATAAATTAGTACTAATATGTATTTCAGAATAATGGGAATTATAAAATAAGTTGTTTTTTAAGTTTGTTTTTAATTACTGTGGAAGAGGGTGGAGGAAATAAGATGTAAGGATTCACTTAAAAAAATGCCAAAACAATAACAGCTCGTAGAGTATTTTCTGGTTTTCACTTTTGTTAGTACAAAACAGTGCAGAGACACATATTTGTCGCTAAATGTCTCTTAAGACCTGTTGTTCTAAAAGTCTTGAAATCTTTTTTTTTCCTCACAAATACACTAAGAGGAAAATATAAGAGAAAGTATCAGAAAGAGGGCTTTATTATTTCTGTAACATCAATTTGTTAAAAGGTAACTTAATACAGTGGGATGAACCAGTAATTTAAGTCTAAGGCTCTCATTTTTTCCTTAGTATTTCTTACTGTAGTCTCCATGTGGTAAAGACATTGAAATGTCATGGGATTACACAATATTTTCAAATAAAACTAACTTTTAAGGAATGCAGCATGCCAGTTTGGTTTTTGGGAGATTGTCTTTTGGTGAAACCTTCATCCTTAGCTTTCACATGGATTGCCAGTGACTGCATCTGAAAATGGTTCTGATCTGATTTCACACTCTTATCCCCTGAGAACTAGGCTGCACCAGTTCATCTGTTGCAAAGCCACAACCTTGCTCTGACTTAACGTAGAAGTAAATACCCACGTGTTCACGTTAGGTCTTAGTTAATTAAAAGATCAGTCTGTTAGAATTTATTTCCTTTTAGAAGCAGCTTTGGCTGGATTAATTTCACTAAACTTTAAGCAGTATCTGAGACATACGGTCCACAGGCTGTATATGTAGTAGGAGAAAGAGACTGAACATCCAGCATTGTCTTTCTGTTTACTGCACAAGGAATACATCATGGGGCTCCTCAGTTAGATGGGATGAGACTGAATGCATTTGTGTTTTTCCCACTGTAGTATTCCTTTTACTAGTTAAATTAACTTCATGTTCTTCCACTGCATAATCACTTCTACTCTTTTTGTAGCATTTCTGGAGAAAAAGGTTGATGATAAGCTGAGACAATACTCATTGGAAGGGGAGACTTACCTTCCAGGTGTTCTTGGAGTTCATGTCGTCGGTCTTCTCCAGCAACATGAGGGCTTGTGGTCTCATGGTTTGAGGATAAAATATGGACTCCTAGGTACAGTGAAAAAGAGGGAAAGTAAAAACATTGTTTGTCTCATTTTTCTGCAAGTTATTTGTCTGTATGAGGCATATTTGCCTATATGCCTTCTCTTAACAAGAAAGATTTAAGTTGGTTTTTAAACTGTGATCTGAGACCTGGGACGAGTTTCTCTTTTCAGTTGGATAAACTTTACTCTTTGAGTCTGCATATAAAAGACAATTCTTTTTTTTAATGTGCTTTTCACAAGTATATCCCAACATTTGATTAAAAATCACTTTTTCAATGGGAATTGCTCCTAGTTTATTTGTGTTCTCCAGTGTTTATACAAAATGAACGGTTGCATATATACACTTAAAAATATGACGGACTGTTTCTAGGAAACAGTTGGCTGTGTTATCCTGGCTGCAATGTATGAACTGTGCATTAATTTTATTGGACGAAGCAGGTGAATGTCAGTACAATTATATCAAGGTATTGAATACTTGTAGTAGCTAGTCATGATAAGCGTTGTAGGGTGATTGCATATGTAAAGTATGTTGCACGTTCAGAGAGAGTACGTAGCAATATGAGTAGTAAAGTTTTCTTAGAACTACACAGGTAGGACCCCATATTTTTGCTAAAAATGGCATGCTGATCAGAGTATTTTATATACACAAACAGAAACATACCTGAACACTTAGAACAGTATTAGATGATGTCTAGCTGTGGCAAGGTAATTATAAAGTTACATACTTAGAGCTTAAGTCATATTTTGATATAAACCCAGTTGGGCAACTGTTCCACCCGAAGTGGTCAGCAAGTGATTCCTTGTAGACCTACTGGATTTAAAAAAAAAAAAAAAAGGAAAAAAATAATCCCACTCATTGGTTCAAATTTCAGATTCATTATTTTAAGCTTTTTCTCGGTGACCAGAAGGACTAGAAGTTCATTATTGTTTTTTGTTTAAGATGTAATGTGATGATGTTGGGAGCTGAGTGGTAACAGAAAATCATCAAATATTGTGAGACCCCAAGAAAGCTGCAAAGATTGATCATGATTAGTTTGTAGTGCTTTTACTTCACTCAGGTAAAATTCCATTTAAGTAGTAAACTTAGTGCCTGCTTTTATTTATTTATTTATTTATTGCTTCTGAAGAAAAAGTGAGTGAAAGAACATGGAAATACGGTAAACATCTAA
Source organism: Fulmarus glacialis (assembly GCF_000690835.1). Taxonomy (NCBI): domain Eukaryota; kingdom Metazoa; phylum Chordata; class Aves; order Procellariiformes; family Procellariidae; genus Fulmarus; species Fulmarus glacialis. Next base: position 57,751 of record NW_009223758.1, on the reverse strand, counting down.
GGAGAGCCTTTGCTTTTCTTAAACAAAAATGGCCTAAGTCATTGGATCATTTTCATTCCTTTCTTAATACAAACCAGCTGTTTCTAATTGTCTGAACTTAGAAACATCTTGAATTTTAATAGAGTATAAAGTAAACAAAGGCCCAAACTCTTACATGTAAAGCGTGTAACATGGCTGTTCCTAGGATTTTCATTTGTAGTACAGGTTGTGGGAGAAAAAAAAAAATTGCAATGCCTAATGCATTTTTTCCAAAGTTTTCCAGATTGTTTTGCATATACAGCATGTCTGTAGTCAGAAGCGCAAAGCTATTGATTGCTGTTAGGTTGGACATAGGTGTAGCAGGAAGATAAGTTCAGGTGTCAGAAACAGTGTTTTGACAGCAACATTGTAGTCTGTAAAATGTGTCTAGTTCTTGAGCAGATAGTGAAGATAGTTCTTGAGCTGAACTTCATGGTAATGCAGTTATATATACCAGTATTGGTACCAATCTTCATAAACTTTAGTCAGTACCTTTAGACTGCAGAACATACTGCCAGACCTTTTACATGAATTAAATATCTGCTTGTCTTTTACTTTTTACTGTGGTAGTGTTCTCATTTTCATAGGTGGAAATCACTATCTAGCAAATACAAACTTAGTGTTCTTAAATGCAGGTTCATTAAATGTGTGCTTTCCTTTGGATTCGTAGGATAAATCAACAAATAAATCTCTGTAAAAATAGACAAATCTCACTTTAATGTTTTTGAAAAATAGAAACTTTGAAGCCAGCACTAGATTTATGCTGTTAACATTTTGAAAGTTTACTTCTGATTTATTTGAATAGGTAACTTTGTGATTTAACTTGAACAGGAGAGGCAAAAAATCTTCATCATGAATGCAGTATGCGGCAAAAGTTTAAAGTGGAGACAGATGCACATGGCATGTACAAACTTGATATTGGGCATGAATTTCACTGTATGCAGACTGCAACCTATAATCACAAGGTAGAGATACTGACCAAAGCACTTGTGTACTTGTGTGGTGAGTACCCTTGTGTCACTCACATCCTGAGGGGTATGCGGAGCAACGCCCAAGATGTAATTGTTGGATCAGTCTTTTTCTTCTCATCTTGTTTCTCTTTGCTTTCTGTGTAGACAAAGATATCTAGTCAAGTTGCTAGTTTGTGCAGTCCATTACAGCTGTAAGTGATGGAACTCTCCAGTGATGTAATTTTTAATGTATTAATTCACAGACCTTCTGCAGAATGTTTGTTGTGAAAATTTTTGTGATATATAAAACAACAGTATTAATAAGTTTATGATTTATCTTGTTCTATCCTTCTTGTAACAGAAAGTCAGGAACTGTCTTTGCTAATTCATCAGAAGTTGTATGTCTGGAAAATAAGGCATCTTGCAATGTTTTGTATTAATTTTCTCGTTCAGATTTGTATGCTTTCTTAGAAATTCCAGTGTGTGTGACCCTTTTGTGCAGAAAAGCAGATCTGTTTAAAATTTCTTCCTTTACAGATGGCATGAAGACAAAGATTAATTTAAAGGCAAATCACCATTAATACTGGGTATTTGCTGCAGAACAGAGAACGGGCTGAAAAATAAGCTTCTGAATTAAAGGGAAATTTTGTATCCTTTCAAATTTGCTTTTGGTCCAAGTTGGACTGAAGCCAAGAAGCATTAGGATTTCCCATGAAGCAAGATCTTGCCAGGCTTTGCAGCTGCACAGTGAATCCATGTAGGGCAGTCCATTAGGAGTACCCGAGTCGAGTTACCTTAGCTTTTGAGAAAAGCAATTTGACTGGCAGCACATAGACTAAAAGTTTTGGACTTTGTACACTGAATTTATATCTTCTGATGGAACATGCTTCACTGAAAGGGTTATCAAGCATTGGAACAGGCTGCCCAGGGAAGTGGTGGAGTCACCATCCCTGGAGGTATTTAAAAGACGTGTGGATGTGGTGCTTAGGGACACGGTTTACTGGTGAACTTGGCAGTGCTAGGTTAACGGTTGGATTTGATCATCTTAAAGGTCTTTTCCAACCTAAGTGATTCTATGATTCTATGATTTTTCTTTGGAAAATTTGCAACCCTTTCTGCTTTAGTCTTGCTTGCTACTTGGGAATATTTCTACAGGCAGTTAACAGCAGTGAATAAAAGAGAAAGCATGGCTTACAGGAAAAAGGTGATTTTCTGTTCTTTAGGTTCACCTGAAACACGAAGCGACCGCATCTTGGCTTTCGTCCCAGATGGAAGTGAACTATGGGAAACACTGGGATGAAATAAACAACAAGAAGAAACTGCTGATCAGCCAAGCGTTTAAGAACAGTTCCAGTTCATCTCTAGTCAACTATTTCATGGAGGTAATCAAAACTGTTGAAGAGTAAGACCTTCACTTCAAATATTTAGCAGACAAACTAAGAAAAAATTTGGGATGAATTTATTTATTAAGACTTTTTTTTTCTAACTGTGTTATGTATTAATAATATGTCAAATATCCAGACCTAAAAAGTTTGAGTTAGGTAAGGTCTTAACCCAGGCACATAGAGATCACTGATATTTAAAATGAAAAAGAGAAAGCCAGTAGATGGATTTTTCAAATACTAAAAAAGTTTGGGTGTAATGTGGTCTGAGTTTTTTGCAGAGTTTGCACATATAAAATGGTCGCAGAGATTTATGAAGGTTGCTTTGCTCACACAATTTGGAAGGAGGGCGCAGGTTGTAACAGCTCAGAATATTACAGCATTTAGGTGGAAGCTGGTATGGAATGCAGTAGCTGAACTAAGATCAGACCTGGTGGTTGGTTTTTTTTTTTTTTTTGCCTATAAATTGATTTCTACTCTGGATCAGTAAAAGTTTTCCAATGTAGTAAAGTATAATTAAAAGCCTCAGAGAGGGTTTGTGCCTTCTTTTGAAGCACATTCTATGGGCTACAAAAAAAAAAAAAAATTTATATTGGCATACGCTGTTATCTTTTGTTTTATTTGTACAAAGTTCTTACAGAAGCTACAGAAACTATTCCTGTAAATTTTTGTGTTATTCTTAGAAGTTGCAGGTCTTCTCTGTTATTGTCTTAGAATAGGTAATGGTTTTCTGAGGTGGGTTGTCATTATTCTATTTCCATAGTAAGTACCTGTAAACATAGAATTTATCTGTGATCGCAGCATAGACTGACCTAGAATTAGTGTCTTTTTTTTTTTTCTTTTTCAACAAAGTAAATGGTCTAAAAATTAGTGGAAATTTTCCTTTTTGAATCTCCAGTAGATGTAGCAAATGCATATTAAAGAAATCCCAATCTGTAGCTGGTCAACATGCATGAAAAGCTATAAAGTGAATGACAAATGTGCAGAGCAGAGGCACTAGCTGTGACCTTCCTGCTACTATGTGTGTGTGTGTCAGCTTAGACTGCCCTAAAGTTGGGATCCTGTTTTTATTTAAATTTGCTTCACTTGTTTTCCAGTTTACCATGCAAGTCCTGGAAAAACAGGTGAATTATAGAACGCAGCTGCAGCACTCGTACAACTCTCAGGTTTATTTGGAGAGCAGCACAAACTTCAAGGTGCAGTATAATGACCACGTGCCATTTGTGGCTGGGCTGCAGTGGAAGGACGCATCCAGAAATGGCCTGAAGAAGTGGGAAGGTGAAGTACCACAAACCATTTCCGGTCTGTGATTAGAAAAGCAGGCATTGAAAGTTGCTGCTGGGATTTTATGAGGTGGTTTTGTGTGGGTGTAACACAATCATAGACATATTGCTTGGAAGAGACAGACCCTGGAGGTTATCTAGACTAGCCTCCTGCTCAAATCAGGACTGTTCCTAACAGCAGATCACATCTGCTCTGGCTTTGTCTAGCTGGGTTTTTGAAATCTCCAACTTTCCACAGCCTAGCTGGCTAGCGTCTTCCAGCAATTCCTTAGCCTCTCAAAATGTAGTTTCTGGCCATTGTCCCTTGTATTGTCTGCCTCTTTTGAAAGGTTTGTGTTCCTCATCTTTGCCATTTACTTTCAAGTTAGCTATAGGCCACTATTAGATTCCCCTGTTCCCTTGCCAGACTAAACAAGCCCAGCTCCCTCTCATGTCGACAGCTCTTGTTGTCTAGGCCCTTTGTCATCATAGCAGCCCTCTGCTGTAACCTTTCTGGTTTCTTACCATCCACTTTGATCTGGATGCTCCAAAACCAGATCCAGTGTTGCAGACATAAGCTCTCCTGTGCTGTTCAAAGGGGGGTAACTTTGTCTGATGGCCATGCTCCTAATGTAGACCATTTATGTCCTGTTAGATTTTGACCAAGAAGTGAACCATGTTTTAAAAAAATTCTTTACTCCAGAAAGTGATCAAGTTTGTTTTAAGAACATTAGAAAATGGGACACCGAGCAGAATTCTACTGGTGTATTTTAAGCTATAAGTTAAACACCTGTGTATATGTATGGATATTTTTTAACAATCACATTTATCTTAGACCTTTTGCTTCATAAAGTACAGCAGGGAGTAGGCCTTTATAATAATAAGCTGTATTTTTACATTCTTAGAGTTCTTTCTCAGATAGGGTTTAGGTTACCAGTGGTGTGCCAAAAATCAGTTTTCTGACATTTAGTGCTTAAGATGGATTGAATGCCACTACCATTTATACTTCAGTGGATAAAGCTGTATAAGTCAGGGCAATGATTGGCTCAGCATGTAGATTTGCTGTTAAGATGTATTTTTTTCAAATCTAGTATACACCATATGTGCAAAAACTTGGATCCTTATTAATGCAAAACAACTGGCTTGATACAGTGGACTGAATTAACGGATGTTTTTCTGCTTGTTAATGTGAAACAAACTAAGGTTAGATTAATTCTGAAGTTTTAAAAATTTGGAGGTTAGTTTGTGACTGTCTGTCATAAAATAATCATGAGTTACTGAACTGTATCACAATGAGTGGTGTAATTTGATAAATAACTACCAAAATTTCAACAGTCTACTAGTGAAATTTCAGCAGCTTGTCATATATAAATGTTCTGAGCTGTCTATAAACTACTTTCCAAAATAACCTACAAATCTTGTTCAAAATGTATGTATTGCAGAGTTGAATTTCTGTGTTGGCATGTGTCAGAACAGCTTTGATTAAGGCCATTATTGTAATTATGTGAATAATGGTTACAGACTTACAGTTCAGGTAAAGATTTCACATTTTGTTGCAGATCATGCAGTAGAACCCTTTCCTGGTGCCATTTAGGTACTGGACCTCATAAATTTCCATTTATTAGCAAACCTCCCTATGTGTTACGCTATGCGGTATGTTATGCTGGTGAAGGACATCAATTTCATTATATACTGTCCAGAGATTTTGGCAATTGGAAGAGAATAGGTTGATGGTAGCATTTTAGCCTCTTTCCAAAACCCCAGCATCTTCCAGCTTTGTTGTGGAGTTAGAATCCAGGTAGCTTGAAATCTTACTTTTCTGCCAGCTTTAATGTACGTTCCTTCCAGGTGGATTAAATATAGACACCCCATGGCTATATCTGTATGCAGCTCACAAACTACATCAGCCTCAGCATTCTGCTTATTTATTGACTATGAAGCTGACAACTGGAAAAGCTCTCTCCATTAAGAATCTCGTAGTGGAACTATTCTATAAAGATCAAGGCAATGAAAAGGAAGGGAAAGTTCACATTTACACGCCAGCTACCACGTACTTGCAGGTTAGTAACATGATGCTTCCTATAGTGTACGGCTTTGATGATAGAGCTTTGTGATAGATACCCAACAGAACTGTCATCATACTGAAATACTACTTGTTTAGCATGCTATGTGAAGTAGCTTGTTTGAGAAATTCATGCACTGCGTGCCAGCTTATAAGAGAGGATCTTGAAATGCCTATGTTCATCTGTTTTCTGTGCTTGAGTGATGAGCCATGCTTTCTCTGGGGCAGCCAAATTGGCACAGCCAGGGTCTCTTTATTAGCTTTGAAAAAGTGTTAGGGCCACCACCTCTGCCCCTCTTTAGAATGGGAGTCCATTGCTCCCTGCACAAAGCCCAAACACATGATAGCAGAGTTCTGCCTAGGAGTGTACAAATAATAATAATTATTTTAAAGTTCTCTCTCCCCTGCCCCCACCATGAGCTAAGTTTCAGGAAGTAGGAAAATTGGATCATCATGTAAGAAATGTTTAAAACTTGTTCCTTAGTGATATGAAACAGCTGAGAGTGTCTTTCATTTAAAAAGTAGGAAGAACAATAGCCAAACTTCTAAATTAAGAACCAGTGATTACAGTATTCACCTAAATTTGAGGCATTAGATTTAAAGGCATCCTCTGCCTGAGAAGAATGTAAGCCACCTCTTCCTGGAGAGTATCGTGCTCAATAGGCTGTCTTGTAGTTCGTGGCCCTTGCTGCCTCTTGATATGGCACTGTTTGTAAAAATTCTCCATGGGTATTTGGAGCTCCATTAATATTAGAGCTCTGATCTTGCGCAAGAACACCTTTGCCACTGAGGTGTTCTTGCTGCTACTCTTTATCCCACTGTATCTCTACAAAATGATAAAGTATCTCTACAGATAGCTCTGCAATATGAACAGATTCAGTAGGAGAAATGGTAATCCTGTTGCAGGCTAGAGGACTGGATAGTTCAGTGGTTGGGAACAATCCTGAGAAATTAAACGTTATTTCTTTTGTTGTGACTCAGAGAATGCCTCCAGTCTCCCACAAACCTGTGTGAGAACCTTCAATAGCAGGTTCTCAAGTGTAGTCTTCTGTCTTTTCTATTGGAATTCTTTCACTTTCTATAAAATGATTGTCTACTGAATGGAATCAGTGTGCCCTGAGTCTATGGATTCTAAGCTTCCTCCTAATTTGTTTTAGACTATGCTATGCAATAGAGATTTAAAACTGATTTCATCACAGTTGCTGTGCATTAAGCAATATGAAAAACCTCTGTCACTATGCAAAGTGTAAATTTGTATTGGAGAAGCTTAACTTCTTACCTGTTTCTGTATAAATGAGATGAGAGCCTGGAATTTTTTCCTTTCTTTTAGAATCCACTGCAGTTGTCTAAATCTTTAACTTAGGTTTATGTTTAAGATGTTCCTTTATTCTGAACTGCAGCTTTCCCTTGTTAGATCACTGCTGGTTCAGGCACAGTGTGGAGGATTGTGAGAAATATTAATGAATGAGAAAAAAATGTTCATCAACTGTTTTCTTTTCAACTAGTTAGCTTTTTCACTCTTCCTTGCTTAGAGGTGATAAAATAAACTTTGAGATCTTTATGGCAATTCAGAATATTTTGATAATAGAAAAGTTGGCGTACCATTTCTAGTAGTTCTTATATGATCATCTCCAAGAAAATGCGTTTTTTTCACCTCTGTGCTGTGCTGCTGGCACAATAGCATTCTGTCTGTCTTAACTCAGCCAGGCTAATGTGTTCATCTCTGTTTTTCAGGCATCCACATTTAATCATTTTGGGAGGAATGTTCTGTATAGCTATAGTGAAATGATATCTCTGTGGAATCAGCTTGTGAAGAATGAGATTCATTTGGAGAATAATGAACGAGCCAAATTTCTCTGCTTTAAGATAAAGAGTACAAAACGGGAATTTAACTTCACAGCCAGCTATCAGAATCTGCGAATGGTAAGAAAGAAATACAAATGCAATTTGACTCTGCCACCTTCCTGAGAGATGTTATTGCTAGTGTTGAAACTTAAACACTTCTAGTGCTGCCTCTATTTTTGTCTGTTTTGACAACCTGCAATGTAAAACTAAGTTTAAAAAGAAAACAAACAAAAACTTGTGTGGTGTAGTTTTGAGTACTTCTCACCTATTTGGGAAGCCAACTACAGACAGAAAGTCAGGGAGGAGAGGACAGAGAGACTACATGGCTAGAAAGAGAGTTGTAGATGTGATTACTTACATTTTGATGCAGATATATGGTAGATGTGGAAGATTCTACTGTCTTGGAGAATCAAAATATCTTGCCTGCTAGTGAGCATAGTAACAGCCTGGATTTATATGCATCCCTTCCAATCTTAAAATCATTTTTGCTTTTCTTGCGTGATGTCTGCAGCACAGGAAGGGTAATCAGCAGTTTGTCTTCCAAAGAGATACTTTGATCACTTACTTTGGTCAGTTCCTTGCAGGACATCTTAAAACAAAAAGTCTTTTTCTAGTCATAGCATTCCATGCTTTGAAAATCCAGTCAGTTTTTGATGTAAATGTACTGGTACCAGAGCTAAAGCTTGCTCATATTGCAAATAGGTTACACTCAAGTGATACATTATAGGGCATTTGTCTTCTGCTGAAGTCAGTGGTTTTCTACCAATGTCACTTTTAATAGAATGTAGATCAGGATTTAAACTGAAGCAGAAGGGGCTTGATCTGTGAAATGACAGCCTCGCTGCAGCCTGCTGAATGTTGTTTCTATATTGACGTTCCTGAATATGAATGCAGTAAATCTGATGTAATTGCCCTTTCCTCTTCTGCTCTCATGATTTGACTGCAGCCTAAGAAGACAAACTTTTCTGTGAAAACTGTATGGAGAGATTATAAAAGTCTGCCTGTCATGCTGCAGTTTGAAGGTCAGATAGAAGAGCTGAAGAAGGAGAAGATGCTCTATCAAAAACGTGGAACCCTCCATTTCAGGTTCAGTAGTCTCGCTATTTCTATCTCTGAAGCATGTTTTGGCCTAAATTTAATGTGCATCTTAATGCTCTTGGGAAAAGTTCTGGGCTTTACAAAGTGGAAGTGCCATATGCACAAAGCCTGCACTTCCTCCCATCTGGCTGTCTGAACTTGCTCAAGCAGACCGACTTCATGGGCTGGTTATTTGCATCCATTTAGCTTTTGCCCTCGTTATTGAAATGATAGTGAACAAAGTTGTCAAAGGCAACAGGCCATGTGTGCTATGGCAATGAGTTTGTTGGCAGTTCTATTGGATGTGTAGCCTCCTTTCATGAAAACAGCAGGATTTATGGTGTGTCCAAACTTTGAAGTGGTGAGAAGTTCCAAAATCCAGATCTGATCCTCTGTGCCATCCAGATGCCTTTTTTTCTAGTCCTTAGGAATAATATAACCATTCTAAAGCCAAGATATCCCTCTTAACACACATAACAAATGGTCTTGTTTAGATTTTGGAAGATGTTTCTATTTCCTGATGAGAATGAGTGCACTGCTTCTAGATACTGGCTGTCTCTGAAATTATCCATTATCAAAACACAGCTTGAAGGCCTTGGTAAAAATGTATGCTCAGACTTGAGAAATCTGGATCATCTCCAGGGACATCTCAGCTTTCTTAAGGCATAGTAAGGTCCGCAGGAATCCACAGGCTCCCTAAGGAGCCACTGTGCATCTTGGAGATAGCTAAAAAACCGCAAGATGCCTTTTCAGTAATGGAAAAAATATGTAAATGAAGAACGAAGTGCTGTACCAGATATCCTAATGTGTATAAAGGCCGTCCAATGTCTGCTTATAAAAGTTAATGCATTTTTCCAAGAAATCCAACTAAGTGAATGTGCAGAAATATTTAATAAAGTCCATAAAACATTATACTGAAGTAGTAAACTACTCGGAGAACTATGTATTGGCTGAACATCTGTTGCATCGGATTCTTGGCGTGCAGATATTGTTTCTACAGAAAGCATAAAATGTGGTTGATAGGTGCGATTTTCAAAGCTGCCATAAGCTTTTGGTCACTGTCCTATTTGAAATGAAGTCTTGGCCATGCAGGTATATAAAGTGTATGTACTGGTTACGCGTGTCAGAATTTTAGAGCATCAGCCTCTCCCATGCTCTTCCAAGCCTTTCCTGAATCCAGGATGGAAACTGTTTATCAGAAATTCTGGTAAATATGTGTGGTTTGCATGAAGTTGTAATTATGCTCTAGTAATTTTTTAGAGGTCCTGGTCCTATGTGTTTTTCTTCTGTACCGACACCCTGATGGCATCTGCAAATTGAAAATTTTTGGGATTCAAGTTGAACTCTACATGATTTCTTTTTGTGGTTGTCTATTAAGATGTTTTACTCTTTACTTATTCCTTGTTTTGTTCCAGGCATCCTTTTAAACTGCCCATTCTGCAGAGCTTCCTTCTGCAGGAGACATTTACTGTTGACAAAAAGCAAAAGCACTACTTCTTGGAAACAAAAGTTTTGATAAATGGGGTGGAGGAAACAGTTCAAACTCTTACACTTGGTTACCAACCTGAAAACCCCTATGTGAGTTATACAAGAATTTCCTTTAATCTGGCATACCAAAAAAGCCAGCAAATGAGTGATTCACTGAATATATCTTATGTTCCTTGCATTTCCTCTCAATTTTTAGATTTGTGCTGGCTTAACTCATCCTTATAACTACAGGTTGTTCCCCAAAGATGTTGAAATATGCATTTTATCTCAAAGTCACCAAAATGTGAGTAAATTTCCCATTAAATTTCAGTTAGAAGGAGAGATTCATTACCTGTTTATTTACAGTTTATTGTCTTTTCAGACCTAACTTGCTATAGGTCTTTAGTTCCTCACCATGTAAATGCTGCAACCAAAAAGTTCAGAGGGCAATGATGTGGTTGGTGGCTCCCTAATACAATGTTTTGTATAATAATATATAATAATGTTTTGTGTAGTAATATATGATAATAATACTTAATAAAATATTTTAAACTATTATTATGCATGAATATTATTAAGAATAACAAGTACTGGGAAGGAATGGATTCAGGGTTCTCATCCTTATCTAGATGTATCTATTCATCTTTCTTACCAAATGCAGTTATTTTTTTCCTGCTTTGCTCACTTTTCATTCTGAGTCCCAATGTAATAGCTCTCAACTCTTTCATTTTTCATACTATGTACGGATGACTTCTCTCATCTTTCATAATATACAGGGTTAATACCCGATCCAATTACCTTATTCACATTCTTAACACATAGGTGAAGCATGAGCTTGAGACTACCTTGAAGGTCAATAAGGAAGATGTTCTCAACTTTCTGGGGAGATACCAGGACAAATCCAGTGAGGCGGATTTTAGACATCTTTTACACATGGATGTGACGCATTCATTCCAGGTATTGGAGGTTTTCATTTATGGCATTTTATTTTTTTTGTCTTGGCTGTTTTTCTGCGTTGTCTTTAGAATTATAATTGTTTTATGCTTGTAAACTTCCTAGTTCATTAAAGTCCTGGCCCTCACAAAGATCCTAGGTATCTCAGCAGATCAAATCATAATCTGTATCAATAATGTCTTTTAAGAAACACACTGACCTTTTCGTTTTCATACTTTTTTTACTGCGTTTGATTTATTTTTTAATGTCTTTGGGTAAAATTGGTAAAATTTTATACACACATTTGCTTATATGCATCCTGCACTTCGTGCTAAAAGTTCAGACATCAAATCACATGAGACAATTGATGGGAATGCAGTGATTATGTTTACATTTTACTTTGTCAAATAGCTTGAGTTTCCACAAGCAATGGGCCTAAGTGGGGAGCTGTTTTCCAGGCAGACTAAACTGGAACACTTTGACTACAGTGTGAGTGTAAAAGCGATCATCAACAAGAACATGTCTTCACAGGTCAGTTCCCTGATTATAACAGTCTCATTGCTTGAACTTGTGGCTTTTGCGGTTCATACACTCAGACCTGTGTTGAGTCTCTTGCTTGTTGTATGCATTAGGAATACATGTCAACCTGGGAGCTGTTTAACTTTGTGCTATAAATTGCTTTGCAACTACTTTCAAGCATAGGAACACAAATGTATGTGTATTACTATAAAGTTGATCAACTCATACAGAATTCAATAAGTGTAGTGGAGAGGGGTAAATTGTTAGGGAAACAATTAACTTTTTGTGGTTAGAGTTTGTTCTGGCTAGATGGCTACGTGCAGTTGGAAGAGGTGGCTTATGTTATGGCTGAAATTCAGAAAACTCTGAAAGTCAAGTTAAATTATACTTAAAATGCAATGTAGTTTATAGTTTTTTGTTGAAAGCTCTAGTGTGGTGACAGGCTTGTATGCAAAATCAAGTGTCACCTGTAGCTTTTATTACCAATTCAAAAGGTTATTTCTCTAGGATTCACTTTATCCTGTGTGGTGGGTTGACGTTAGCTGGCTGCCAGACACCCACCCAGCTGCTCTTTCACCCCCCTTCCTCAATAGGACAGGTAGAGAAAATAAGATGAAAAAGCTTGTGTGTTGAGATAAAGACAGGGAGATCACTTACCCATTACCTTCATGCACAAAACGGACTCAGACAAAATTAATTTAATTTATTGCCAAATAAAAATAGAGTTAGATGGTGAGAAACAAAGACAAAAACTAAAAATACCTTTCCCCCTCCACTCCCCCCTCCCCACCCTTTTTTCCAGGCCCCAATTGTTGTCTGCAGTCTTATTCTCAACCTGATTTTTCAGTATTCTCTGTTAGATTTGAGATCCTTAATGTTCTGTTCTTCTTTTTCTCTATGTGTAGGCCCAGGCAGCCCTAAAGAGTTACGGTGAGAGCAATTTCAGTGGTTCTCTTAACCTTCATTCCAATGGAAGGGACATGCTGATGCTGGAGGTTGATATGAACAATGAAAACAGGAGGAATGCCAGAGTCATCGAATTGAGGGCTTTCCTCCATCAGACAATCCTGACAAGCCCAGAATCAATACAGTTTCAGCTCATGGGCAAAATATCTCCGTCAAGGTAGAGAAATCAGAATCTTGCTTAATAGAGGAGCTGAAGAGCGTTCTGTGATACATATTTAAATGTAACTACTTTCATACAGCTGCAACAGAAGCCACTGAGAAAATGCCTTTTCATGCATTATCCCTGATACTGAAATACTTTTGCTCTTTTTGTTTCATAATTTGGTACAGTAGGTTATGTTAATGTGTTCTAGGACTTTGTTTAGAGGTAACTTGAATGAATGGGTGGTACTGTTGTATTGGTTTTAGATTAGCAGTTGTTTTTTTCCCCCCATTGTTTGTCCTCTCAGAAATAAGTGACTAATATTTACAAACTATGCCAGTGGAAGAGGGCACTTCCCAGTGTTTATGAAGTTTTATTAAGTATTGTGGAAAGCTCTGAGGTGGAAGGGGCAGGAAATAGAAATTTGGCGCTCTCAAGTTTAGCTGTCTTCCAACTGATTTTTCAAGTTTCACAAATACAGACATGTGCAGTGGAGGAGTTGATGTTTTTGTAGAGGTCCCAGTGTTTAGCAGTTTAGGGGTTGGGTGGGATAAGGAGAATGAGGAGACAGAGTTAAAGAAATCAGAAGTTATTACAATTTAGTTGAAGATCATTAGATTTACTAGTAAAAGAAAAAATAAGATAAAAGATTCAAGAAAGACATTTCATGTTTTTCTGCAGCTTACTTGCAGTTGTGGGCTTCCAATAGTACATTCATTTGTTTAAATACCAGGGTAGCAATTCATTGCAGCTCATTTCACAGGAAGTAAAACAGAATACTTAAAATTTCTGGAATGACAATTTATTTAGGATTTATTTTATAGGGAGAAAAGAGAGAGAATAAAAAGATTGAATATTTCTGGGGAATTGATAAAAAGATGCAGTCTGTACAGACTTCAGTCACTGACTGATGAAATTAATCCAACTTCCCTGAATTACGTAGTTCAGTTCTTCCCATCAAGTGGATTTTCACTGAGGTTTTAGTCGTCATCAGTCTTCCAAGAGGATTCCAATTTCTATGAATATGAAAATATGATTGCCTCACTTTTAGGTATTTTATGTAGTATACTTGAGTCTAGAAAGTCAGACATTTCAACAGACTGTTTGTTGAAGGCAATGTGAAAATTGTGTGTCTTAGGCTTATACTTGAAACACTGAAAATTAAGTTTCTTGTTGCTCCAGCAGGTTTCCCTAAAAAGCTGTGCTGTGTTTATCCAACACTGTTCAACTTGGGGCTAAGATACAAAGAAATAATTGTTGGTTCATTTACCAAACTCAAATGATGGTGGCATTTAAGATTATTGTTTAAGCTGAATTCTCAATGCTGCTTTTAAATCAGCACTGAAAAGAGATTTCATATTGTGACAGGGGGGAGTTCATTTCCAATTCTGTCTAACTCTGTCCAACTCTATCTTTTTGTTTTATTAGGGATTGTAACAAAAGCATCCAAAAAATTTGAAGAAAAATCAATCTGCCAATCTGTGAGGCTTTACTGAGTAGTTTCACTGAGTAGTTTTATAAACATCTGGTGAATAGCATGCAAGGCACCTGATTGACTGATTTACAACACTGGAACAAGTGCCCGGAAAGTCTCTGGAGTCTCCGTACTTGGAGATACTCAAATCCTGACCACACGTAGTCCTGAGCACCCTGCTTTCATTGATCCTGCTTTGAGTGAGAGGGGGGCTGTCTTGACAACATGAGTTAAACATAATAATATCTTACTGGCAATTTTTATCTCTGTCTTTTTAGACTTTTGATATCTTCTGAAATGAAGCTTAATGAAAATAAGCTTCACATGGATTTCATGGGAGCCAGGGACCAGAAAGTTGGTTTTGTTTTGTCCCTGAATGGAAGAGTCCAACACACATTTGCTGGATTAAAGGCCATACCTCATCTTCTTTCTCTGAATGGATTACTGAAGTGCAAAACCAACGTTCATGATGGTACTTTTTTACTTTGTGTTTTGCTGCTAAGTCTGCAGCTATCCAAGGAATCTTAATTTTAATGTGTTCCTTACTGAACTGCATATAATACAGAAGAGAGTATTTAGAATGCAAAATGAACCATTGGTCATTGGGTTGAAACTACTTTTTAGTGAACTAACATAGTTGGAAAATTTTCATATTTTCATTGATTGAAGGAAATAGTGGGTGGCATCTTTCCTATGCAGGTCTTCTGAAATGGGAGGGGGGGCGCTGACTGGAGGCCCTTACTCTTCTGAATGGCTCCATGGGTGGAGTAGTCACTGCAGAGCTCCAGAGGGATTGTTTAGCCTCGAGTTACACAAGTAGCTTTTGTGATAGGTCATAGTCCCTCTGTAAATTTTCCTTCAGAAGGCAGTGCAGTGTAGTCCATGGCCTAAAGGCACGAGCAGCTTGGTGAGTAAAAAGAAAGAGCTGCCAGAAATACTATTATGTAATTTGTTTTAAACAGATACTTCTACTGGTAGAGAAGCTCTCTCTCAACAATAAACTGATTCACTCTCTGGATTAGGCTAAAGTATCTATTACAATAAAGGGAAATTCTTTTACTTCCTCCTGGTATTATATTAATGGTTAATTTGTATGTTGCTTATCAAATCCTGGTTATTTCTGTCCCAAAGGACTCTCTCCACAGTAATAATTTCTGCCTGTTACAGGTAACATCAATGTGATGATCAACAAAACACTGTATGGACTCCATCTCAGGAACAGAAATGTGTTTGGGAATACCAGTGTACACAATATCACTTTTGCTATGTTTCAGAATGGCAGTCAGGCAATCCCAATGGAGGCAAAACTGAAAGGACACCTGGAGCTGAATAAAGAGATGAAAAGGGGGCTGGCTAGCTTCCAGGTGGATGAGAAAGCCCTTTCTGTAGATTTTTCCAATGTCATGAGTCGTGGGCACAGCAGAGTCAGTGGGACTTTCACACATAATATCAGCTTTTTAAAAAATGCAGGTATGAAGAAAACTGTGACTTGATGGTGTGGTGTAACAAGGTATCAAGGTAAATTTATCTGAATGAGTGCAGACGAGTGGCAATAGATGAGTTGCATTTGCTCACACCAGAACAAAATGTGATCCAGTCTTAGCAACATTCTTTTTAATATTGTTGAGAAGATACAATAAAATAGATACAAAACTATTTAAAAATTCTTTGAACTACTTCAGAGTAAATTATTTCTCTCTTGTACATCTGTACTCCTGCATGCTGATCAGTTCCTCTAAGCATATTTTTATGCCTGTTTTGATTTGGGCCAGAATTGAAACATTAAAGGTCATTGAATAAATCACACTGAAGACTAAAACATGCCAAGTGTTTTTTCCTAAGCAAACCCAAGGATTTTCATGAACTGAAGTTATCAATAATTTTGAATGGGTAAATTGCCTTTGTCCCTTTGGAATTAAAGAATCTGTTTTGAAACTTTCTAACAGCTGACTACTGGAGTTGGACATAATACCCATTGATAGATATCCTTTATTAAGAAAAGAAAAATCCTTGACTTCCAAAGTGCATGCCACACTTTAATTTAACAATCCTTTTTTAATACGATTTTCGTATGCTAGGTAATGTCTTTTCTTACTATAAATATCAGTAAGTGCAGCTAACTGGATGATCACACTTTAAAAAAAGGTCTGTCTCTTCTTATGAAGAACTGTAGAAGGCTTCTCTTAATCTGTAATACATCTTTTCTGTATTTTACAATGACACCCAGAAGTATCGTGTTGATTTTGCTTCCTTCCCTGTCAATAGGATTGCCCTTGGATGGCATTCTTACTGCCATGTGTGACCACAGCACAAGAAATCACACAATCACTATAGCCCTACAGAGTGGCGGTGAAAGGATTACCGCTGTGTTTGGAGGTCAAAGACTGTCCAGAGAGCCTTCTAAATCCCAGCTATCTGTGAGTTTAAAGCACAACATTTCAAAGATAAAGAAACATGGGATCCCTTTTGTTGTGGAAGCTGCTGGCTATTATGAGGTAAGAAGAGTTCTGCCTGTGATTATTTAATTTCTGGCAGAACCATTTCTAATAACTGTAGGTTATTCCTGTGCACTTTATTGCAAAAGCATCTGCATTTTTGAGATGTACTAAATTACTATGTGAAAGAAAGGTGTTTTCTGGTTTCTTGTCATACTGCATACCTGTCATCTGAAGTCTTGGAGCTGAATCTAGACTAAATGAGATGCTACATTCAGTTCTTATTTAAGTGAAATGCTTTGCTGCATAGGAACAGGAGTCTTGTCCAATTTTATTTTTCCCCTATAAATGGGAAGTGGACAGGCAGGCCTAATGTATGTAGCCATCAGGTAAGTGTCAGTAAGCCTAGGTACTGCATTGCATCTGGTACTAGATTTAACTAGTTCTGATGTCATCCTTTGGATGTCCGCTGAAGAGTGGAACAGTGTTTAGCATGGCTTTCCATTTGGAAATCTCTACCCACAGAAGCATCACAGATCATGTTTTTTGGTACAGTGTTGCTTGGCCATTCTTCTCTCTGTCTGCATTTCCGCTATAGATCTGTGAACAACATATAGCTCTTTTGCATCTCAAATTATCCTTCTGTAAAAGAAGGGTTCAAATATTTTGCTTGTTCTCCCATATGCTGGAAGGCCCAAGTCACTAACATAGTAACATTTGTGGTGGGTTCAGCCACTGTGGTACAGACGCAGAGGTGTGCGGAGGAACAACTCTATACAGTTCTTGCCCTGCTTACTAGTAGTTTCACTGCTTTAATCGTGTATGCCTTAGGACTCAAATCCTCCAGTGTACTGAATGCTCTTAACGTGTTTTGGAGCCAGAAGGAATTATTGGTACACAGCATTCAGAAGCTCTAGCATAACAGGAAAATCTCTATTTGAAATGAAGCCACTCTGATGAATTTGCACTTTTATTTTATCAGTGCTGCTGCCCTGACACAGGCTGTGATGTTTAAGCATGGTGAAACAGACTCTGCCTTTGCCAGTTGTTGCTGGGATGTTGTTGTTTGTTTCTTTCCATGATTTGGTTTCTTCTGTGTATAGAATTTCACCAAAAAGATTGCTGCAGGGATAACAACCACAGTGGAGATGGAAAAGCTCAAAATTGAAATAGAGAAGAAAACCACTGGCAGGGCTACGGAAATTTCTCTTTCACTTCACCATGATGTGGGAGGACTGACTGACGTTGTTCCACACGTACTAGAGGTTAGCAGAAATCCTTCTATGTAGTGTATTTGATGTAGCTTTTTGCTGTGCATTCTCAACTGTTCAAATTTACCACTTGAGAGCAAGCTAGCAGGTTAGAAGGGAGAGAGATTTTTGTCAAACAAGGCCAGTACAGAAAGCCTAAAAATTGTTTGCTTAGCCATAAAGAGCAGGTTTTCAAGATGTGGTGGGTAACAAAACATTTATGTTATGAAACTGGAGTAGGTGCTTGCCCAAGCACAATAACATGCAATCCCAGCTTTTCCATCTTGCTAAAGCAGGGTTTGCAGGTGGATCACATGGCTTGTTTGTGGGTGCAGTGATACTGACAGCAGAGTGAATAATAATGGCAGTAGTTTTCATACAGCCAACAGCACTCCCCAAGGACTTCACTTTCTGCAACAGGGGACACAGCTGATGGCATTTGAAACACTGAATGTCTGCTTGTGACAGTGATATTTTCTATGCCAAACATAAGAAATACCACTATCTCCTGTCGAAATCAAAAGCCAGAGTATCAAAAATAGTTCTTTCTAGCGGGTAACGGTTTCCTACTGTTTGAAGATATTCTTCTGTCTTTATCTATGCTGATAATATTTTGGCATGGTAGTGCGAGATTAGAGACATGATTTAGCTTCAGACAGACTAAACTGTTTATCTTTTTGAAACTGATCTCTAACCTTTAATCTTAAAGCTATGTTTCACTATCTTCATGCTTTTTATCCTGAAAGTAGCCTTTTAGCTCGCTCCTTTGTATTTTAGTCCTCTCTGCTTTTCTTCATGCTCTGAATGTGCTTTGTTGATAATGCCAACAGGTAGCTTGCAGTGGAGAATCTGCTAACAAACAACTTTCTGGCCTTTGCAGTGGAGCAATTACGTTTAATCGTTCTGAGGTACTGGCTTCATTTATAAACTCTGCTGTCAACAACATACTGTCTTAACTACCACTGAGGGAATCTAAGTACTGGAAGGTGTCAGAGATGTAGAAATGGATTTGAGTTAGCTGGAAGTTTTGCACACACTTTCAGATATTTTCACTCCTGTAATATTCACAGATTCAAACAGATCAGATTACTTCTCCATCAAAAACTGTACAAGTCCGAGGGGAAGGTTGCTCTCAATTTCGCCATCATGCAGTGGATTGTTTATTCTGAATCAGGATTGTCAACAAACTTGCATTCAGGTGATACAGATTTACATCTTTAGTGCACAGCTGTGCACCAAGTGCAGAATACAAAGTAGAGGTAAGAGATGTTTATGGGCCCAACAGGTGCAATTTTAAAGGCGATATTCCTGTGTCCTACAGCAAGCAATCAAGTTGCGCTGCTTCAGAGCTCAGTGCAAGAGCTTGCACCTAGCAGAAGAACTAATATCATAAGAGGTGTGTGCCAGGCAAAAGGCAAGAGTCACATTCATGTTTCTAGCTGAAGTCTCCAAACTGTATCTTCTGCCGGTTAGAACTGAACTCGGTATAAACGGTATTGTTCTGTTATTGAGCAGCCAACCTGATATGAACTGGACAAGGGAGCATAGGAGGCACAAGCTGAGAATTTCACGGTTTACTACTTCTTATTCTATTTTCTGCTCTTTCTAGCAAACCATTTGTTTGTGAAAATCCCTGTGGCTCTTGAGCTGTTCGAGAAAGATACACCTTATAATCTGACGTATTCTTAAGAACATGTTAAAAACGTCTCCTGTGAGTGACATTACAGAAGATTACATTTGCCTCTAGAACGACAGTAATCACAGTGACTCTGATTCCCATGTATGCTCTAATGCCAAAAAAGACAAATGCATTTCAGTTCCTCCCTCATTTAACATGGGTACAATCTGCATAACACTGGTCACTCCTGCTGAGGTCTGAGGGGAATTGAACAGATTCTCAAATTGCTAGAGCTCTATTTACTTATAGTAAAAACAGAAGTGGTTATAGTAAAAGCAATAGCAGTTGATTTTTCTGGTGTTAGTAATTGTTTTAACGGAGTTGTGGAGTTGGTTTTTTTTCTGTTATTTTTATTATGGAACTCTAAACCAAAGATTTTAGGCCATCTGTCCATCTGTTTAGGCATTTGTAAATACGTAGGACGAATACAAAATGATGTCAGGTTAGTAGGGAAATAGCTTTGTTTTAGTAACATGAGCATTTAAAAACAGTATACGGCCTGACAGGAAAACAAACTTGACAACAGTTTTTCCTGTAATTTTTCAGACTCCAACAAGAGTTTCACTGAATGGGTCAATGTTTACCAGCAACTTTACTGTCACCTTCTTTGGACATGTTTCTTTTCATGGCATGTTTGCCCGCCTGCAACTCCATGCCACCACTAACATCCAGCCTCATTTGGAAATTGACTTCCAGCATTCTTTGCCTGCTCTTCAGTCTCTGGGAATTGCCAGAGAGAACCAAGTGAAGGTGTCAGCCATGAGAAGTGACAAATTTAACGGCATGCTTGGTATCGTCCTTGGGCCTTGCAGTTTAAAAGCTGATGGAGAAGTGAGCCTGGCAAACAATGAAACAGATACAGAATGGGTACTTACTTTTAGAAACAAGTGCGTCAGCCTAGAGGTAAGCCTAGGTTGTTTTCTGTATGGCATTACAGTCTGTGTGTTTCAGATCATTATGAGTCACAGAGAACTATCTCCTGACACTATTACATATGGAAAGGACACTTTTGATCATTAAAGTTGTTCTGGCAGAGCAGTGAGTCAGAGCACTTGCAGAGGGAGTGTATTTGAAGATGAGAATTTGGAGTAATAAATGATGGTATATGTTACTTCTGTTGCCATAAAATAGTTGCTTAATAATAGCTTTTTAATTAAAATAAACTTTTGTCCTAGAATCTAATGAAAAGCATGTCCTTTCTGTTTGAAATTTTGGAGATTTTCTTTGGGGTTATGAACTTTTTCTTCTACACTACTTATGAAAAGGTTGTTGTAGGATTTTTTCCCATACCATTTTTGGTTTCTTTTTCTCTTGTTTCACAGAAAAATTTCTGATTTCTCTGTGAAAGAAACTGTCTTGCATGGTCCTTTCAAAAAGCATATTGGTTCAGAAAGAAGAAACGTTTTCTCGTTAATTAAAAACAAATTACGAGGACAGTTGCTTTACCTTGTGTGCTTTAAATAGTATAATCTTTTCTGTTGCAGAGGATGGGATTGCCTCGTGCTGTAGCCTTTGGGGGCTCATTTCAACAGAACGTCTGCAATGTTGGCTTGTTAATGAACCTCCAGTGTGATGGCAGAACAGTTGATGTGCAGATAGACATTTCCTGTGAACACAAATATACACTCCAAGCGATGCTCAGGCATTCAGTTCACTGGCTGAGTCAGCTTGGGCTGCCTTTTGAAAACTCTGTCCTGTTATCTGCAGCCACAGACTCCACCACTGAGGGCATTTTGTTGCTGCAGGCTGGCAAATGCAAACTTAAGGCTAGAGGAGATCTCTGTATTCAGAATAAAGCTGAATGGACACTGGAAACAGAAACAGAATGTCAGCTTCTGCAGGTAGCTCTTGGAGGCTTTTAAAGAGAGATTTGGGATCAAATGCTGGGCCATATAGGGTTTTAGCTAAAATAACAATGTTTGAGTGTTAGAAAGCCACTCTAAAGACACACCTATCTTACAGCATTAGGCAAAGAAAGTGTGTAATGTATCCTGTTCATAGGTGTTCTCTGTAGACTGAGATTAGTTCAGTCTTTGCTGCTTGTTGCCTTTGCAGACCGAGACTGCCCTCTAAGGCTGAACAGCAGTTTTAGGTTGAACTATTTGTCAAAAAATATATTCTCTAGTCTGTCTTTTTTATCAAAGTAGAAGTTGTGAAATTTCCTTGGTTTTCCATCTAGCCTCATGGACTACATTACAAAGAATGACTCTTGCGAATTTAGGGGTTATTTCCAGATGTTCATTGGCATTTATGTTTTGCTTTTAACTCCTCAGTTTTAACTTCTTCAGCTACAAAGTAGCAAAGTGACCAAAATAACCAAAAATGACAGGAATGTGTACATCATCCATAGTGAAGAGGGAATGAAAACCACTTAAAATGTTGAAATAGTGGAATTTTCAGTGTTTTTACAAATACTTTGAAAGAATGAGAGGAAATGTTTCATTTGGGATGTTGCACAAGGCAAGCTTGAAGTTTTAGTATTAAAAAAAAATCCTTAAAGCATCAGATGCAAGAATGTCTGTTAGGCCTATTATTTTTTGTGGGTTAGGTTGTTTGACAATTAAGATTGGTCTAGTCTGAATGAAGCAGAGGATGTTCAGTAAACTTTGCCACTCTGAAGAAACAGACTTTTGTGTTTTTGTAAAGGTAAAACTTCATATAGATACAGAAGTTGTAAATTCTGCAAGGCAGTCCTAAAATCTTCTGTCAGACCTTATTCAGGCAAAATTGCCACCTTACTGTTGGGAGGGAGAAAAATGGCAGATTGTAGTTTTTGTGTCTGATATTGAAGCATAAAATCTCCTTTCTCGTATGCTAAAGGGAGAAGAAAAAAGACTCAATACTGACTTGTCTTTAAGTGTATGTATAATCCAAAGGATTTTTTTTTCTTTGTATCTTGATAGAATCTCAGTATTCCAACTCAGTCACGGCTCACAGGATCTATTCAGAAAGACAAGTGCCAAGCAGAACTTCTCTGTGTCCTTGAAACAGAAAGCAAGACTGCTCATCTTGAAGTGAGAGCAGAGTACAAGCCAAAGATTACACTGGAAATTCAGTTCAGGCATGACCTCCCTCAACTGAAGGAAATCCCAAGGGAAAATAAGTTGTCCATCACTGCACAAAAACAGTTAAAATATCATATAGGAATAGGAATGAAATTGGGTGCTTGTGAGCTTCAAATGAACGGGGACTTCGACCCTGAAAAGAAGCTTCAGTGGAAAATGTTTATAGAAAACAAATGCCAAAAAATTCAGGTATTGGAAGGAATTTTTTTGCTTTACTCTTGAATTTATACATCTAAACCAGGATCTTTGCACCTACTAAAGTCAAAAGAAAATAATCTAGTGATTTCAATGGTAGCAGGGAAACAAGAAAAACGTTCTCTTCTTTTAACGTTACATCTTACTTTTGTAGGCCGTCATTCAATGTATTTTTGTATGGTATAAGCCAAATTTTCTATGAATCAGTACCTATAGTTAATGGACTTGCTTGTACTAGCTCTGATGTATTTTTTTAAAAGCATGGTTGAGAAATCTGCAGAGTTTTAATCTTCAGAAATAATGAGTATTCAAAGTTGTCTTTGGCTTTATCAGCAATTATAGTTTCTCAGCAGTTTGACAACCAAACTCTGAAACAGTTTAAAAATATATAAAGTAAATAGATAACCTTCAGGTCAGAAGATTTTCACTCAGCTTTACAGAAAATTGAAATTGCTAACAAACTGATGTGTAATGTATGAAAACCATTGTGGGGAATACACAGAGTGAAAAAGCCAGCATTAAACAGCAGTTACAATTTCCTGTAAGACCTCAATTGAGAAATATTTCGGGAAATTTATTTGAAAAACAAACAGTGACATTTTGAACAAGCTGGTTTGGACTGCCCTGGTGAGCCATTTCTCTGTGGTAATTTTTGCAAATGCTGGCCATATGATTGTCCCTGAGCTGAACCTTACCATTTACAGTGCCTGACGGAGCACCACCAAATCACCTCCTGTTTCATTAATAGATTGAACTTCTGGGTTTGGTGGGAATCTCACTATAGACTCTGAGTCTGAGCAGCAACTAGTAGGATAAGAAAAAAAGTAGTTTCTTTGTTGAAAAGATTTAGCCTGTAGAAAAATACAGTGAAAACTGGAGTTCTGTGGAAGATCATCACTCCGTATCACATGACTATGCCATTATTTGCAGTACGGTCTCATTTCTATACAAAGCAAAGGAAGTGAAGCCCCGTCTCTGGGACAGTCGACCTCGTTGGCATCAGATGTCCTGGGAGTCCCCATCTCTGAAGGAGTCCACAGTGTCGTTGCTTGGCAGGAGCTGTGTAAGCTGGGGAGCAAGGTGGCTTTCAGAGCTTCCCAAGTAAAGAAAGGCAGTGTGCCATGACCTCTCTCAGCTAGTTAGCATGACAGGCTGAGCTCCTTTTGCCTTTTGATGGAGGACTGAAAAATGGCATTTTTTCCTCTCAATTCTTGCCCAGTAGTTTGTTTTCCCAGATCAGACTGTTGTAGGTAGGTGGAGGGGGAGAAATTCTGCAGCAGGATTTCCTGAAGTAGCAGTTCTAAATTTAGCTGGATTGCGCACTGACTTTTTTTACTGAAAATTTGCATTGCTATTGGAAATCCTGGTATCACGGCGCTTGGCCTCTCACAGATCCCACCAGTCAGTGCTATATGGAAAGGAATGGAAAGGACAGGAGAAGTGTATGGAAAGTTAGAGAGAGATGTTATTAAAGAATGATCTGTGGATTCAATATGCAAGTCAGGGTAAATCTGCATATACAAAGACAAGATTCACCTGCCCTCTTCCAAAAACAGAGCTGCCATAGTAAACCTACGTATACGGTCTGGTTTCACTAGATTTATGGATGCTTTGGGCCACTGGAGCAATGCCAAGCATAGAAAATTAATTGACTTTTCACTTAGGCAGGAAGAGCTGCTACGTTGTCTTGTGTTCTATTTATGCTGGCTCACTTACCAAAATATGTCAGATATCTTCAAAATACAAAAAACAAAATGTATAAAATGTAATAAAAAGCTGTCAAGATTTCTGAAACACCCTGTGGATATGTTGCCTGATATACTAGATTTACAGCTAGGTGCTATTAGAGCTACTTACTAGGAATAAGAAGTTTTGGGTGTATAGTGTATCTGTGGGTAAGTGTAAAAGTGGTGATTTTTTAAATTTTTTTTTTTTTTTTTTTTTTTTTTTTTCTTTTTCTGTACAGGATCTTGGAGCACCAGTAAAAATTGACAGTTCAGGCTATGTTTTGATGGATAAAATGAACCTAGATTCACAGACGTTGATCACTGTTGATGAAAGTAAATTACAAGGACTCCTTATACTAAAAGTCACTGATGTAAGTGTCCTGCAGACTGTTAGACTGCATGTACAAAGTACTGAGTGACATACTCTAAACTATTTTATTGGGAACAAATAGTCAAGCTTTAGTAATAAATGCCAGAACAAAAATAGTGTCTTTGAAAATCTGGCACCTGTAACGTGCAGTAAAAGAGATGCATAGGATAATAGGATGCAGGCTGTAGCACTTCCTGAACCATTTCCTTGTTACGCTCTTTGGGTGTATATATATTTTTTTTTTATATTGTACTATTTGATGTTCCTTACATTATGTGGCAAATATGGTAAGATATGCAAGCCCACAAATGCTGATGCTGATCTCACTCCAGATATACAACAGGTACTCCAATATAACACTCTTCGTTCATCATGAAAGTATACAACAATGCACAAGAAGAAGATTGCGATTTATAGAGAGATCACATTGCAAAATAATAGAATCATAGAATCATTAAGGTTGGAAAAGACCTCTAAGATCATCGAGTCCAACCATCAACTCAACGCCACCATGCCCACTAAACCATGTCCCTAAGCGCCTCATCTACATGTCTTTTAAATACTTCCAGGGATAGTGACTCAACCACTTCCCTGGGCAGCCTGTTCCAAGGCTTGACCACTCTTTCAGTAAAGAAATTTTTCCTACTGTCCGATCTAAACCTCCGTTGGCACAACATGAGGCCATTTCCTCTCGTCCTATTGCTAGTTACTTGGGAGAAGAGACCAACACCCACCTTGCTACAACCTCCTTTCAGGTAGTTGTAGAGCGCGATGAGGTCTCCCCTCAGCCTCCTCTTCTCCAGGAGGCAGCGATTAATTGAGACACTGCTGTTTGTTTCTTCAGTAGGACACCACCACAAGAAAGGCTATGAATCTCTTGCTTTTCTGTTGACAATTACAAATCTGGCTTCTCTTGTCATCAGTGCAGGAGAGTAGAGTACACACAGAGAGAAGTATCTTCTTCCTTTTGATCATTCACTTTCTTGCCATAACAGGCAATTTCTGCGTATTTCTGTGCTGTAGAGAAACAGATAGCTAGTGGGAGTTCTTTGCCACAAAAGAGAAGCATTTACACCTTTTTCCCTCTTAGCTGAAATATATATTTTTTATACTATCTGTTTAGGCTTGATTTTTTTCTCTTTTTCCCAGTGTAACTTCCCTAAGTTCAGTGCAATTGGTTTTAATTACTATTAAATGTAGGACAGACAGATTTGCTAAATTTCTGTTTTGAGCTGTGTATTGCGGCAAGCTTTGGGTTCTACACATGCTTTGCTATATATGCTGTGAAATATTAACAGGAAAGACAAGAGTTGGACACAGTGCTAACCCATAACATTCAGGGAGCTGCTGACGTTGGCATTCCTATGAGGATGTTAGTTGATGTGATATCAGAAAAAAACAGCGACTTCTATAAAGGACTTATTCACTTCTGTGTGAACAGCAAGCAGGTAAGTGTCTCCTCCATATTAGTAAGATGTGAAATAGAGGTTAAAGTGAGGTAATTGATTTGGTAAATATTGTTTTTCATTTGAAATAGCTGTGCATGAGGCCCTTATAGGAATACTCTGCAGGGACTGGTTTGGTTTTAAAGGCCTTAATTAAATGAAGGCAGTATCTTTCAGACATTCCTGTGCAATCCCTTCTAGCAACAAATTTGACATCAGCAATGGTCCATGGCTCCCATTTGCAAACTGTATCAAACCTTTCATATCTTCGCTTGGTGCGGCATATTCCCTATTACAGTATGAAGTTGTGACTTATAAAAAAATTAGATAATTCTTCACCATAAATTTTTCATAGTTTTCATAATTTAATGTGTAATTAGTACAATAATTACAATTCATCAGAGCAGTCTCAATATGAGAGATGTGCCATAGTTAACTTTTGTCATATTTTATTTGGACTGAGCAGATCACAGAAGAACTGAGCTTTGTCCAGAAGTTGGATGTTGTGTCTCTTAACTACAAACTTACTCATAACATAGAGGCACTGAAGGCTTTGCAAATAGAAGACAGGATTGAGTTGCAGGTAAGTTACTAGACAATGACAGGGGAGACATGAATCCAGCCTGGAATCATGCCATGATGGAAACAGTAGCTGTAGAAGTCACATGGCAAAGAACAGAGGGTGTAGATGTGACTTTGTGCGTTTGCTATTTAGGTGAAATTTCTGTCTCTCTGTCAAGAAGGGTAGAATTTTACTCATTCAGTTGTTAACTTTGGCATCTTGATCATCTTTTCTATTCTGTTATGCCATCTTGCGTAAGATCATAGCACAGATTTCAAAATTGCTTCATAATACTGCTTCACTTAAAAATCAAGATTTATACAGGAGAAAAAGGTTATTGCTCCAAAATATAGCCCAAGTGGAGCAAACCACAACCATAAAGAATCTACCTAATGTCGCAGGTACAAGTGGGAAAGATTGTTCTCAACATTTTAAAATACAATCTAACCTTCAATAAAGTATTATTCTGAATTAAGGTGTCCGTGTTGTCACACCACCTCAGCTTTCATTCTAATTCATAATTATTTCTAGACCCAGTGCTCTTCTTTACCTATACTCTACTTAAGTTGGGCCTTCCTTACCTTTAATTCAGTTGCCAGAGAGAGCAGCAGTGTCTTCTGTCCTTCAGTGTGTAATTTGAAGTATGGTGAAGTATTCGTCATGAAAGTGCATTGCAGGATGTGTGAACTGTAATTTTTTGTGCAAAATGAATGGTCTGGGACATTTGAAGTCTGTACCTGTGCATACAAGGACTATCTTGAAAAGAGCTGGGATAAGATGAGGCAGAGAGGTGTGGTGGTGGTAAAATGAAATGTCACTCTGTAATGGACAGGTAACAAATCAGTCACCTTCTTGCCATGCAGATTGTAATCCTGAGTTCTGTAACCCATCAGAAGCGAAAGGAAGTTGGGGAAGGTGCTATCTGTCTCGGTGGGGCATGGAGATGGAAAAGCACGTTGTTGCTTATGCTTCTCATGGAATATGATTTTTCTGAATTTGGCTATTGTCCCAATATGCATGGGTCATACTGCCTGCTTCTGTTTTAAAGACATTTATATTTTCTTTTTCTCCCTCCTCCCTCTCCTTCCTGCTCTCTTTCTCATGGGTTTTTTTTTCCTCCTAAAGTTCAGGGTGGAGGGGAGTCTAGATGCTCACTTTGTTTTTGAGGGAAGTCCAGAAACTCAGTTTGTTCTCAAGCGGTTGGGAGAATAGGTTGCTGGACCAGAACTTTTCATAGGAATAAGAGGTTGGAGATTGGCTCCCAATGTGTGAACAGCCCAAGCCACAGCTGAGTTTGCAGCATGCACTGCATGAGGAGGGCAGTGCGTTTTAGCTCATACGCCTAGTCTGTCTGATAGATCTGCAGTGTACCTTGTATAGACTAGACAGAGGTGAGTACTGATATGATTTCATGGTTTACCTTCCAAATGGTATTTTCCTCCCAGACTGATTTCCTGGCATATTTTTTTATCTGAGATACACAAGTGTACGGCACAACACTTACTCTTTATTAATCGTGTAACTGCTTGAATAGGGTTAAGGCATGGCCATACTGGAGAATACGTGTGAAAATGTTGAATTTAAAAATGAAAGGGACATCTGTAACTATGTTGTGTTATAAAATTATACAAGATTAATTTTTTTGACGCATCTTTGAGATGACACTGCCTGAACCGAAGAAAGAACCCTGACTAACAGGAGCTTTACCTTTTACAAAGCTGCCTTTTCACAATTTACCTTTGCTGCCCACAGGCTATCTTGAACCTGAAAGTGATCAAGGGCTTTAGTATGAAAGCGCATTATGGTGCTCACCTAACAGTTCTTGAAGGACAAATCCAGGAGTTGGAAACAACTACCAACATAACTGGGAATTTCCATCATACTTGGCCATGGCTGCTACAAGCCAGAGTCCCATCATCTTTACAGGTAGTTTCTTTTTTTTTTTCTTCCTCCGTTAAAATTACTGTCCTTTATTATAATGTAATAGCCCATGGCTTGAATGAAAACTACCATTTTGTAAGGTACAGGACGGAAGCTGAGATTTTCTGATATTTAAAAACTATGGATGGCTAAAATCTGAACTACTGAAATAGAAAATTTCTTTTTGACTGCTTTCTGGACCAGATTATTCCGTTCTGATCAGTGTTAGTACGGTGTATATTGTTGATATTGTAACTCTACAGGAGAATAGTTTCAGCATGTTGTATCAGGAATTGGAATATTGCTCCTGTGTTCTTTAATGGGAATTTTATACTCAATGAAGTACTAATTTAAGTGCTATTTTCAGGGAAGTATTAGAGTGCCTACTATCTAGTAAATATTGACACTATGGATGGATCAAGGATCCTTTATATAATGGGAGTCATGTTTTTGTGGGATAAAGGAGAACCTAATGAGAATTTGACATAAATCAATGAGGCTGGTGTGGTTTGAAATTCATTCATTTGGATGGACTTCATACTGGAAAGTCATAGATGATTAATGAAAGGCTAAGATTTTTTTATTAATGGATAGATTTTTGACATAAGTATAGACAAGAGAGAACTTTCTTTCACTTCCATTTGTCTTCTATTTTAAAATTAAATAGTATTTAAATGTTGTTTCAAGAACTTATATCTACGTGTCATTTTTTAGATAGATGTGGTTTTTCAAGGGAGAAACACTACTCAAGAAAGATACATGCACATTGCAGCTGGAGAAACATCAATCACATACATAATAAACTCCTATTATGTTGGTCACCAAGTGGATATCTTTTGCCAAAGTGTACATAGTAGCGAGGCACTGCAGGCATCTGGCTACCCTAAGACAATCAACTTGATTCTCAGTTTACAGAAATCGGGTAGGTATCTGTCATTCCTTGCAGCTCTCTTGTTATATAATAGCTCTTTGAGGATGTTTCAACTATTCCTTCAACAGCTACAAACTGACTAAGATTTGCTGGTAATACCTAGAAAGGGGCTTTTTCTTGTATGTAAGTAAAATTGTCATTCTTAAACTGCATCTGTTACTAGCTGCATTACGTCAGTGTTTTTAATTCCAGGAAAGATCTCATATGGTGCAACACCTGGTAAAACTGGTGATCTCCAAGATACTTAGCTGCATAAAATAGGAAACTGTCTTTTCCAATATCACACAAAGAACCTTGTTACAGAGCACAAAAAATGTGAATTCCAGTGTAGTTTAAAGGGGGTTTTGAAAATAATTATGAATGGCTTTTGTTGTTTTATGTGCGGAGGGGAGACAGACCCATCCTGAATAAGCCAGTCTATCCTTAAAACTTGCCCTGACGTAAATCCTATGTGCATATCCCTCAACTGCCAATTTACATTGTGGTCAAGTACCTTCAATGCCCACATGGGAGTATATTCGTGTTGAAAAAACACCCGACAACTGTGAGACCACCAAAGAGTAGGAATTATTGAGGTTAGCAGGCACCGAATCAATACTAATGTTAGTGGCACCATCTCCTTTCACCCATTCTGAAAAAAGTAACAGGACAACAGGTGGCTTTCAGGACAGCTGCCGGAGTGCACTGTATGATTGCATACATGTCTGTGATTTTGTCTTCTCTGTAAAGAGTTTTGGGGTTTCACATCCCTCATCTAATTTTAATCTCTTAGCAGTCTGCATTTTCTTTTTCAAATATGAAAAGCTGGTAGGAAAGTGGGAGAAAGGTCTTGAAGTCGCGTTGTTTGAGCAGTATTGGTCTACTGTAGCTGGAACTGAGGGAGTCACTAGAGGTCGAAACAGCTCAGAGCTCTTCTCTGGAAGAAAACACATTACTGTTGGGAACTGACTTGTCACTTAACACTTGTACGTGGGTACACAAGCTCTGTTAACTCAAGACCTTTTATGTTCAAGGACATCCAAAAAACTCTGCACTGCTCCAACCACAGGCTGAAACTCTTGTCATCCTGAATGGATGACTTTGTCATGATAAATGTCTTAACCCAAAAGCTGTCTGGACTGATTTTATGCAGGCAGTACTGAAATTCCTTGAAAACGAGCCCCTCAAAATGGCACTATTTTGTTCTTGCTATTTAGAAAACAAAGCCAAGATTATCTGTGAAATCCAATATGATGACAAAGATATAACTGTGACTATGGATGTTGACACAGACTTTCAACTCTATGGAATATTTGAATTCGCGGCAGAGGTAAAGCATTCAATATCACTTCTCCATCATCTGGGACTTCCCTTCTTTCTTAAGGTAATAAACCATAGATCTTTTGTGGTGCTTTGTTTAGAGCTGTCATCTGAGTTACACTAGCATGAATCCAGAGCAGTTCCAGTGGCTTCAGTGAAATTACTCCGGCTTTATACAAGTGCAGATGTGACTTGTGATGTCACCTCAAGAGAGGTGACTTGGCCCAGTTTATCTGAATCCTTGTTTAACTTAAGTACACAGCTAATGGTCTGTTTCCAAGGAAACTTAGCAGGTACCTGAAATCCCCGATTTCAGGAAATTTAAGAATTAGTAAATTTCTGAATTAGTAAATTAGTAAATTTCTGAATTAGTAAATTAGTAAATTTCTGAATTAGTAAATTCCTAAATTAGAAATTTAGGAATAAGTGAATTCAGGAATTTACCTGAAATCCCCTATGAATCATTTCAGGAAGGCACTCATTTACTGTCACTTCCTAGCTGATACGGCTTACTAAAGTAGAAAGGACTTTTGGTAGAAAACAGCTGTCCTTCATACCTAGAGAATTCCTTGGCTTGGTTAAACCATTTGTAGCATAGATACCTAAAATGTCTCAGTGTTCAATAAACAGAAATAGATTTGTATTCTAAAGTACCTGATAGGATTAACAAAGGCTGTACCTGTTCGTCCCTTGGGAGAAAGAAGTATTAGTCGAAATGTCTCCTTCCCTTTTGGAGGATAGTACACAGAACACCACATCCAAGTCATCCATCAGCTTCTCTTCAAATAAGAGGATATGTAGATAGGATACAAGATTAAAGGTAGACTTTTCTGAAAATAAACGTTAGATCAATATTAAACCTGCATGTTAAGTGTCAGTGTTTCAAGTGAATATTTAATGCCAACGTTTTATTAAAAGCTATTAGATATATCCCCTGTTTCTTCCCCCTTAATCTTTAGTGAAATGTCTTTTATCCTCTACATGTTTGAGTGAAAAAAAGAAAAACAGAGACGCTAATTCTTTAGGTGCCTTATTTATATATAAGGTATGAGTGTAATCATGGGACTTCAGAAATTACTGCTCCCACAGACTTTGGCAAACACAACATGTGTTGATATTTAAGTGTGGGAGACAGTGCTCATCTTCCACAGAGGGATTCTTTAGCAGTTTCAGGATAACGCTGTAGAGAAGCCAGCAGCTGTGGGAGGAAGAAAATACCCTGGAGATTTGTGGAGCTCCCATCTGTTTCATTAAAAAAAGAAGGAAAGGCAGTTTCTTTACAGTATATGAAAAAGAAGAGTGGAGGAGACATAAACAAGAACCAGTGGCTCTAGGCTTAAACCAGATAAGGGTACATTGAAAGTAAGGCTAATATTTGTCAATAATGCAAATGAGTAGCTATGGAAACATACTCACAGAAAAAAAGGAAGACATCTCTTGATGCTTTTGATTTAGGTCTAGAAAGCGTCTAGAAGGCCTGTCTAGAAGATTAACTTCAGTCAAGATGGTGGTTTTTAGTCAGTCAAGAGATTGTGCTCAGTTTAGGTGAAGTGCTGGGTAGAAGCTATGGGGTGTGATTTGTTTATTTTTTTCTCCCCATAGATGACAATTCAAGAAGTCCTAACTGAAAATGAAATGGAAGGAGCTCTGAGGCTGACCTATGAAAAAACCACAAACTTCTCCTTTACCATCAGGAGGAAAAAAGACCAGCAAGGGTAAAAGGGTTGTTCTGAGCACTGTAAAAATGTCATTAGGCCACTGCGATTCCATGGAAAAAGTTACTGTTTTAGTCACCAAAGCACTGGTGAAATGGATAACAAATCTTTGATAAAGCACATAGTCACACCAAACAGTCTGTATACCTCAGGAGTTTTATGAAGGGCTGCAGAGAGATTCACCTCCTCACAGTTTGGGGCATGCTTGTCTTTTTGTCTGCTCCCACAGCATCGGAGTAGCAGACAGCGAAATAATCCAGAAGACTCTAGGTCTGAGCCAGACAAATACCTAAAAATATACCTTATCTTGACATAACTTTAAATCTTATTAAATCATTTTGGGACAGTTGAACCTTGTAAAATTACGGAGACTCAGTTTTCTAAGTTGGTATCAGTATGGGTGTATCTGCCGTGCTAATTTCTCTATTTTTTTTTCTGTCTTCTAAAATTTTCAAAGTTACTCAAAGAAATGAAGAATGAATAGAATAGTTCCTTACTTCAAAAGTATCTGATAATCAGTGTCTAAACAGAAATATTTGGTTTAGCATATAAACAAAACTGTAGGCTTTTGAGGGTGTATAAGAAGGGTAATATTTTCAGCCTTGGGGTATTTCAGATACTTCTTAAGTTTCTAGCAAAAGACCTTTGCACTGAAAAGTATTGTAAATTCTGTTAAACTCTCTAATAATTGTAAATTCTAAGTCTGGAAATCATGACAACGCTTTCAAATTCAGATTCCAAAATATCTATCTCATTTTTAAAAAGCTGATGCATTTACTATGGCTAGTAAATTACTAGCCAAAGTAATTTCTGATCCAGTGGGCCACATTCTGTCCCTGGGATGCATACGCAGATTTTTCACTGAGGTCAGAGGTGGCACTACTATTTGGTCTCCTTTACCTTTGTATGAATGCATCAAAAAATGTATGCTGGGTAAGCATTCAGTGGACTGCAATTTGTAACTCTAAAAGCTGTGGCGGAGTAAGAGATTACTCAGATGAACTTGTGCTGTCAGTGAGAGTGGGCTTTCTGAAATATTGTTGAACAAAAGTACATTTCTTCCCTTTAGTGAAGAGTTGAATATAAAAGCACTCCAGACTCATCCCTTCTTTCTACAGTACTTCCCCAGTGCAGCAGAACTATCTTCTAAGGTAACTATCCGCAAGCTATCTGTCACATACATCACTACAAATTGGACTTGTCCAATATTTCGGGAGTCAAACTGCATTATTTCTAGTACTCTCTCTGACCTTTTTGTTGTTGTTGAGGATGTTCATGTTTTCAAGGATGCTAAGAATCCCAACCTCCTGGAAAGGATTTATTCCATTTGACTCTGCTTCCATGCATCTGCATTAATTATGACTTCTGATAGACTCCTCTCAGGAACCTTTTTAATTATTCTGGCTACTAAGGGCAGGAAGTAGTTCTGGATATTGGCTGTTTGCAGTGCAGAAATACACAACAGCAAGGATAGGCAAGGAAGATGAATGGGGTTATTTGTCAGTCAAATGCAGCACAGTTACTCCTGCTCACATAAAAACTGGTTTCTTACGTGTGTTATTCAGTTTACACTATTTTGTAGCTGTGCCTTCTATAATGTGAATATAAGAGAAAATGACAGATCAGATCTCTCTTAGGTCGTGAGAACCATAAT
The DNA here is from genome assembly GCF_000690835.1 of Fulmarus glacialis. Lineage (NCBI taxonomy): Eukaryota > Metazoa > Chordata > Aves > Procellariiformes > Procellariidae > Fulmarus > Fulmarus glacialis. The sequence continues at coordinate 23,408 of NW_009223758.1, read as the reverse complement.
ATAACATACTGTGCAAAGATTGTGAGCACAATATTTAAGTTTATTTTCTCTTTCTGTCTCTCTCCCTTTTTTTTTTTTTTTTTTTTTTAAATTTAATGGGAACTTGGAAAGGTAAATTATGATATGAGTGAAGCAAAAGGCAAACTCTACCTCAGGATGGAAAAAAGGGATTTCAATGTTACAGCTAAGCTAACTTTCACTGGAACCAGCTACACTAATGTCATTGAAATAATACAGACGATATCCCAGGTTGGTATCATCAATTCAGATGGCAAAAGGCAAGCTGTGACTGGCCCTATTTATACAGTGTGGCTTTCGGGATGCTCGCTGTCAAACAGTGAAGGTCAAATGCAACTCCAGCTGCTATGAGGTGTTTTCCCCTTGATTTCTCCGGTAGCACGAGCAAACATTCGACTGTAGATTAATTGGGTGTACAACGATGTAAACTGTTGTTTGGTTTTATATCTGTTTGCTCTTATAGATGGAGCACATGTATAGGATATATAGGAAATAAGGAAAAGAATATATTACAAACTGACCAATTGCCAATTTTTATTATGCAGGTACCACACATATTTCTTTTTCTAAATAAGGAAGAAAATATGTCACAAATAAATATTATTGTTTGTGCTATCTGCTGGATTTATTCTGTAATAGGGGTGCTCTTGGTGTTCCAAGAATTACTCGGTGAGATAAAAAAGAGATAGAAAATCAAAATACATAATAAGCAAAGGTTATTGTAAAGGGGATACTCAGTTGTTTATGTATGTTCCATTATGTGAGAAGATGACTTACTGTAGAAATGAATAGCTGCTTATACAAAAGCAGTGGGCATTAGGGTATCGTTGTACTAGACCTTTTATAAACACATTTCTAAAGCTAGATTCCATAGGACTTTACAGTATCAAAATTACACGCTTAAGTTTTTCACTTTTCAGAGAACTTGGGATTTCATATGTTTCCCTTCTTTTATTTTTAGTTAAAGATTCTTCCAAGGCAGCTTGTGTTTATGATGGTTTACCAAAAAGGCAACAGAACACGTATGCTGAGGCACATTGCTCTGTGGGATGGCAAAGAGATAAAGGTAACAGGCACTTACACTGGACTCTTCCCAAAGTTGCCTGGAGGTCATGACGTTCAGGGTAGGTTTCTCAAGTCTTTTGCCAGTGTTGATAGCAGACTTAAAATAAACTAAATCACATAAATCTGATTTCAAAATGCATATTCAAATGGTTTCAATCCAGGCTTTCTAAGATCTTATTTGCTTTAAGTTCATGATGTCTGGCTGTTAGAAACGTCCACTTCAGAACACTATTTCTGCTTTGTGGATGTGGAATGTAAAGTTTAAATAAACTTCAGTAGTGCCAGGAAAAAGTTTGGCTGGAGTAAAAAGTCATCAACAAATGAAAATGTCTATTGTTATTTTACAACAAACTTCAGAAGTGCTCTGGATTAAATGAAACACTTGGTTTTATTTTTATATTTGTTTTTGACTATTTTAAATATTTAATGAAGAGCAAAGGAAACCTAGGAACTTGTTTTGGACTAGATACCATTTGTAAACAGAGAAGAGAGTTAAAGTATTGCAGCTACTTTCATTCTAGCCAAAGTGCTAGGATACTTACCTGGGAGGTGGCTGACTGGGGTTCACATCTGCATTTGGTTTCATTCAGAGCAGTGATTTGAATGAGAAATCCCAATGTGTGGGGCTCTCCCTCTCTTTTTCCTGATGGTTCCATTTTGAATAAAACAGTTCCATAGTTCTGTGCCAGTGAATGTTTCATTTTTTTCACAAACAACTTTGGTGGGAGACAGGGAGAATACATGTGGTATGAGCAGTAGTACACTGCAGTGTAGATCAGGGTCTTAGTTCTGTAACTTTATGACTTAAGGATCCAGTTGGAAAGTACTGGAAAAGAAACATATGTATTGCCTTCCAGGAGAAGTCAAGGTGCTGAGGAGGAGCTTTATAGGATCTGTAGTCTTACCACGCTGTGAGGCTGCCAGTGTGTGAGGTGTACACCTGGATTTGCTAGCCAGAAATGCTCCCAGCTCCACAAGTGCACATGTAGCTTGAGAAAGATTCAGCCTCAAATACCCAGTAATCCAGTGGTCAGGGTCACTTGCTGTGAAGTGGATATCTAAAGGCAAATCTCTTGCAGTTGAGAGAAGGAAGGGGTTTTGAGGTGACCCACATCTCAGATTTGTCCTTCAGCCACTGCACTAGAGGTAAAAAGAGACACATCAGACAGATAACATTTTTCTGAATGTTGCCCAAGGATGCCTTTGAATTTGGAGAGTAAAACCATTTCATTTTAAGTTCATTTTTGTTTATTTTTGTGTTTTCTTCTTCCTTTGTATGTTTTTGTTCCTCCTGGATAGAATTTTATTTTTTGTTATTTTATTGTCACCTGTTTCTGAGGCTTTTTTCAGAAACTGTAGTAAATTCTGTAACTCTACTGCACTGGGTACTGCAGGGGAGCACTGGTCATGCTGGCCACTACCTTGAAATGCTAAACCCTTATATTGAGGCTATGTTATCTGAAAATAGAGAAAACAACTGCACTTACTTGTTTGAGAGTTCTGAGCTGTTCCTCTTCCAGTGTAAGTTCATCTCAGCTTCATAAAGATTACTTTCCTAGCTGTTCTTGGTGGAAGTTGCTTTGGGTGTAGGTATCAATCTTTTGATTATTGCAGGTAATTACTGTTTTGCTGGTAAACAGAGGACTCCTGTTTTCCCTTACGTTTCTTCATGTTCAGCAGAAATCAGCACACTAAAGTCATTGTGGTTGTTGGGTAGGTGCATGTGTGTGTATGAGCAAAGACTATGTTTTCTCTGGGAACGAACTGTTGCCCTGCTACCTGTGGAAGTGTATGTCCTATGCCTTTTTCTTTATCAGAAAATGACCAGTCATGATTTGTGATGGGGAAAACTTACTTGCTTTTCTTCCTTGTAGTGGAACTTTTCCATCCTCTCTCCATCCCTTTCCCATGGCATGCCAGGGTCAACTTATATGTGAAGCATTCGGCACACAGTCACCGGGATGATCTTACTGTCATTTGGAATGAGAAGGACCAGGTACAGCAGCCCAGAGCAAATAAATGTCGGGAGAACTACAAGAATATCAAGTGGTTCTTTTTTTGTTTGTTTGTTTAAAAAAAAAAAAAAGGCATTAAGCAAGCCAGGGGATGCAAATAGGAGGCAAACTGTCCTCCTTCTTGGATGTATAAAAGGCTATGACTGTGAAAAATGAGCAGCTTGTTGGAAGCATTTTCAGGCAATAATGGTTTTTTTGTTTGCAGTAACCCCACAGCTTGCTGCATAACCTAAGGCAATGAAATGCATATGGTTCAAAGCACTGGATAAAGGCCATTCCCAACACTGTCAAAGGCTCTAGGACAGCTTTTGAGAGTAGGTGGAAAGAATAGCACAAACGTCATGTTTAAAGCAGCTTAGTAGGAAAGAAATAAAATCTAAGACAAACGAGTAAGTGTGAGCATTAGCGTGAGGTTGGAAAGGATGAAGAACCTACCTGTTGCATGGATATATGTTTACCCACGTAGAAGTGTGACACATACCTGTGCTTAGCGTTTTCAGCATTACTGATTCAGTTGAAGCTCTTTTGTATTTCATTCTTTCATTCTCCTCTTTATTAGTGAGAATTACAACTCTGGCACAGTTTAAACCAGTTTTTATTTTCTTAAAGTAAGTCAGCATTATTTTTTAAAAACATAAATAGTAAAAAAGACAGAACTGGGAGAATTTTGGCTAAGTTGATTTGCAAATGTGGTTAAGTGGGGAAGCTTCTTGACTTGCAACTAACTATGCCATCATTATATGTGTGTCTGAAATACAGCACCTTGGCTATTACATTATTTTCTGAATAAAGGAAAGATAAAAGACAATGTAAAATATGTTACCATACCGAAACATAAATGTGCCTGCAAAAAGAATTAGAATTTCTCAATTTCTTTTAAAAGTGCTAAAATTCCAAAATTTACTTTAGAAGTTGTATAGAATGTATTTTTGTACTACTACTTAAATTACCGCAACTATTTGAATGCCACCACTATTTAAATTGGCACAGAAATATTTTGCTCCCGGCAACATTCTTGTGCTTCAACTTTGCAAGCTGCATCTGAGCACTCTTGCAGTAGTGGAGCCTTCAGTGCCTAAAGATGAGACCAAACTTAAGCCTCATAAAACTTAAGCATGGTTCATGATTTTAGTAAAATACGGAGAATAGTTTTGCTTTCAGCTGTGCCATGTAGGAAATTGAAGTAGCAAGAATGTCCTCATTTGAACATTAATTTGCCTCACTACTTTAAAAAGGACTTTCTTATGCACGTAATTCCTTTGAGGAAAAGGCACAGGGAAGTCTTACTAGGTGTATGTTTGAGGTCAGTATGTGAGAGGTGTTTTATTTCACAAGTTCCTTTTACATCTGTTGATATGGATCAGGTGTCAGTGTCATCTTCTCTGAAGTTTGGAAGAGACCGTACGAACTACAGAGCCACTGTTGCCCACCCATTTAATTACAGTCTGAAGCAACTTGAGGTCCATTCCCTGTCAGAAAGAAGAGGCAGAAAGTATAACCAGCAGGTGAGATCATGAGAAAGGGCTGCAAAATACAAAGCTGTAATACTATATTTACTGTTAGTGTACCTTTCATCTCAAAGAATGGCAGAACCAGATATCATCCTGAAAAATGTAAAGAGCACCGAGTGCTATTATCTCCTTGTGTCCAAACCACCAGCATTGTTTCGTTTTCTAAGCATAACTGTTGCCTGCTGACAGTATCTGTCTTGCAGTTTTAGCATTGACCCATTTTGGATGGTAAGAAGCCAGAAGTGCGCAGGAGCTAGCCTAGCAATGAAAATGAGGCAAATTTTGTCCACAGAGTGATGAACAAACTCCTAGTCCACAAAAAAAAGCAAGCCAGTAACCCTTTGATACCCATGTAGAGCAAACCTAAATTTTTGGTCTGTATAGGAAATTGCAACAGGAGTGTGAAAATGCACAAGACTAGAAAGACTTTAAAAATCAATCGTAAGGTGCACTTGCAAAGCTTATATGGGGAAAAAGAGGAAGAACTCCAAAAATCGTTGTTCAAGATCAAAGACTACAGAATATTTTCTGTTTGAAAATGCTCTGCGTGGGCCAGGACACTCCAGTTGCTGAGGCTGAAGACTTTCTGCTCGATATTAAGCTGCACAAACTGTACAATGGTCTGTTTGTTCATCTGGAGTCGTCTTGGTACTCATAGTGGTGCCACAGGGTGCTCATAGGTTGTTTTCACTAAGTAGTCAGTATGTCTCAAGCATTATATTCAGAGGAATAAATCGTCTTGTAGTGTCATTAACTGCTATGCATGATAGGCCCAATGCAACTTCCAGAGAAGATAATAGAAAGACGTCTGTTGCCTCAGTTGTAAAAGTGCAGTTTCCCTGTGTGTTTGTCTAAGGCCCTGAGCTTCCAGGCCATGTGGAGTTCAGTGGAGTTTTAACATTGTTCCCTTGCACTTTTAATTGTGTTTCTTTTTTTCTCCACTGGGTGGAGATCGTTCTGCTAGGTCACTCTGCAGGCTCTTCTGCTAGTTCTAGTCTTGCTTCACTGGACAAATCCTCTTCTTCTGGTTTCAGCTGCAGCTCACAGGGAATGGTGGGCAGCCTGCTGACATCCGACTGACCCTGGAGGATAAATCAAAGGCGAACATCACTGCCTGGGATGGTTGTATGACACTCTCTTCAGGTCAGGTATGAGTCTTTGAGTCTAAAAAAGGATAGATGTAGCTAAATTTCTGGTTTTGAGTCTTGCAGAATGAATTTTTTCTGCACTTGTTATCATGTGAAAACCTTTTATTTGAAGCCCAGAAGGCCAACTGTATCCTGGGCTGCATCAAAAGAAGCGTGGCCACCAGGTCGAGGGAGGTGATTCTGCCCCTCTACTCTGCTCTGGTGAGACCCCCCCTGCAGCGCTGCGTCCAGCTCTGGAGCCCTCAGCACAGGAAAGACATGGACCTGTTGGAGCGGGTCCAGAGGAGGGCCACAAAAATGATCAGGGGGATGGAACGCTTCTGCTATGAAGAAAGGCTGAGAGAGTTGGGGTTTTTCAGCCTGGAGAAGAGAAGGCTTTGGGGAGACCTTATTGCGGCCTTTCAGTACTTAAAGGGGGCTTATAAGAAAGATGGCAACAAACTTTTTAGCAGGGCGTGTTGCGACAGGACAAGGGGGAATGGTTTTAAACTAAAAGAGGGTAGATTTAGACTAGCTATAAGGAAGACAATGAGGGTGGTGAAACACTGGAACGGGTTGCCTAGAGAGGTGGTAGACGCCCCATCCCTGGGAACGCTCAAGGTCAGGTTGGACGGGGCTCTGAGCAACCTGATCTAGTTGAAGATGTCCCTGCCCACGGCAGGGGGCTTGGACTAGATGACCTTTAAAGGTACCTTCCAACCCAAACTATTCTATGATTCTATAATCTTTCATGATTTTTCTTTCATGTCTTGGAGGAAGAAAAATAAAACCTCTGAAGAATTCTGTTTCATGATGCCAGATATGTTTGTGTTTGGGATGCAGTTTTCCCTCAGGACAGAATCGTCAACGCCTTAGGTTTCTTGGTAGAGATTGAAGCAGTCTTTTATGGATATAGACCTTTCAGGGGTTCTCACAGGGGTGTGTTTTTGCCCAGAAAGCATACTCTTCTAGTATATACTATATTTTTTAGAAAATTACTAATATGTATGTCTTAATTTTTCCTCTTCCAGCTTCAGAGAGTATTAAGTATGGAACACCTGCATGCATGTGGGTCTCTAGAGCAAAGATCAGCATTGTTTAACGAATATCTAGATCTGAACTGGGATGACAAAAAATTCAAACACAATTTAACTTATGAGGTAAGAGAAGGCGGTTGTATCTGTTAACTCACCATTTTTATGGAAGCTGTTCTTAATATATTTATTTCGGTTTTATATGTAATTTTGAGTGGATTTTAAGAAAGCTTCTGTAGAGTACCGCTTTCTGTGAAATACCATTATTTCATTTTACCTTTTACGTGTTTCTCTGCATAGGAGGAAAGCTAAATGTAGCATAATTAAGAAAAAATGAGTTCTTACAAACTAGAGGCCTCACTTGTGCCTAAATTTGCAAAACTGTTGAATTAATTCTGTGGGATGGGGACCAGTAACTGTGCTGATAAGCCAAACCATTGTCAAGTGTGTTGTCAAGTGTCAAGTTTTGGAAATGTTACATTAAAACCCTGAAGCTACTAGAATAAAAAAAGCCAGCATGGGGACAGGATGAGGTTGAAAGCTGGGGTGAGTTGACACGGAGGAGTGTCTAAGATTCTATTGTCATGTTCTAACTTTGTTTTCTTGGTTCATTGCAGAGAAATCAATTCTTGTATCCTGATAAATTTCAGTTAGAAGCTGTTCTGGAAAATATTTTCCTGACTTCATGCACCAAACAGAAGATTCTGGGTAAAATAGAAACAAACTACTCGTCTTGCCTGGACTATTATATGAGCTTTGAGTTCTGTGACCTTCCAAATGTAAGTCTCACATATTGAACCTACTTCACTTTAAATGTAATTACTGTTTTGGAGTCTTAGTTTCCTCAGCTGCAACTTTTCATGAGAATTGCCATACTTCTATAACTTAACGAACTTAAATAAACAGTGTCTTTTGATGGGTTGAGGCAGAAAGGTTATGTTTGCCACTGTAGTATATTCTATAGGTCCTATTACAGTTGTAAACATTCCCACTTCCTCCATGTTCTTTCTTTCCTGTTCCTCTCTCAAAGGTCTTTTAATTTCTGGACAATATCAAAACAGGCTCATGAGTGATCAAAAAGGAAACTAAAGAGGAATAAAAGTGCTTTCCTTCCCCTGTAGGTGAAAGTTTACTGTTTTTTATGGCTGCTCTGCTGATAGTGATGGATTTTTGAACCTTAGTGTAACCTTATAGTTATCATTCATTTTTATATGACACACATAATCCGAAGACCCATCCATGATCTTCCTTAGGTGCACATTGGACTCCAAAGTTGCCTATATTCACAACAAACACAAAACTTTGAACTTGTAATAAATGTGGTCTTTTTCCAGTTCCCAGTGGCTAAAACGAATCTCAGTTGGTTTCCTCGTTTACTGTCAGAGCAGGTCACACCCTGTTAGCAATGGGAAACAGCAGCCAAATTCTGATGCCAGTGAAAACTTTTTCCAAGACCAAGATGTGTTAGTGCCTGTTTATAATGCAAAAAATGTATATGCATGTTACTTCAAAATCAGGTGCCTCTGTATTCTTTTGGATCCTTTTCTTCAAAGGCATGCATCAAAATGCCTAGCTAGAGTAGTTGAGAAGCGTAAGACCAAAAAAAAAAAGGACTTGTTTTATTAAAATATAGTTATATTACAGCTGTTCATCTTGTCTGAGGTTGTAATCACTGAACATGCTTTGTTATACCACAGAAACTGAAGATGTAATGAAGACAGAGCTGTGAGATGGAGGATGTGCTGGTTTCTGAAACTACAAGTTTTGTTCATCACTTCATTGTGCAATTTCATGAGAATGCTAACATTGTGCAATCTCTTACTACTCTATGCAGAGCCCATTTCTTTGGAAGAATTAAGCTTAACATCTTTTTTGTTCATACTTAGGTAATTGTTTTCTCTGGAAAACACCAGCTCAACAAAGATGACATCATTTTGCAATCAGAGGGCAGATTCCACCTTGCTGATCGTGGGAGAGATGAGGGGTTGATTGGAGTATCCTTAAAAAATCAGAGCACAGCTGATGTGAAGAACTATTCTTTGGAAATTGAAGTGAGTTTTTATTTTATTTTAGTGGCACTGGGGTTTGGTTTTTGATTTTTAAAGGCCTACTGCCATCTATCTTCCAAACTGACCAGGTGCAGCCAGTGACAGCAGGCAAGTACAGGCAACATAAAATACTGCTGGTTTCTTTAGTTCTGTTTTTAAAGGAGCAGTTATGCAATGTACATGCAGTATGATCCAGAGAGAAAGGAAGGCACCAACATTAGTTATCTGCAGAGCTCAGTGACAAATATAGTAAGTGTATATCAGCTGGAGTATATAAAGGTTTTAAGAGGCTGTGTGTTATTATAGCTCACCTTCTTCACTGTGGCTGGTCCGTTTGGCAAAGCGCGTTTTATTGCACCATACAAAAAAAACCCCAAAATGTGAGACTTGTACAAACCATCATTTGCCAGAAAAAAGAACTGGCCTTAAGAAAGGTGCAGAACAGCTAATATGATGCTCGTCCTGAGGCAAATCTCTTCCTTTTTCCCTCCCCCTCTATTTTGCATTTGCTCTTAATTTTCTGTGAAATTAATGAGGTGAAGAAGCTGGTGGTGGCAACAGAGTGGGGCAGAAAAGTAATGTGATCAGCACCATCCAAACTCTTCATTAGAAGGAGTGTGGGTAGTCAGTCATAATTAACTGAGACTATAGGCCACTCCTTAATAAAATGATGATCAATAACAGGCTAGGGCAAATACTAAATTATTTTTCCCTCTCTCTTTAGAAAGAAGGGAGATGAAAGAAGTATCAGCTGCTCTATTTGGGCTTTCTCTATTCTTTGTTTTGGAATAAATGGCACAAATTAGCAGCCGCACAGGGAATTGACTGTTAGAGTATGTTTCTTTCATTGCTATCATTAAAATTTTGTCCACAACCCTTGTGCTATCCAGTCACTCAGCTCTTGAGCCAATCATCCTAGTGCCTCTCTTAAGAGTTTAACTCCCGTGTAGTGCACAAGCATTGGAAAACATTTCCATCATCACTTACCCTTCTGTGGGAATCACTGATATTTGAGCATCATCTCTGAACATTTATTAATTCTGTGTGGTGGCTTTGAATAAATGTTTTTCCTTTATGGCTGCAGTTAAGAGCCTTTGAAGATATTTGGCTAGGCCTGACAGGAACTGCTACTTCCTCATCTGTTCAGAGCCAAATCCTGGTGGAGGGGATTATTGATCAGAAAGAGAAAGTAAAAGTAGCTGCTTCTAAAGAAAAGGAGTGTTTTCAGTACTACATGGGGTATTTGAAAGGTACGT
>NW_009223758.1:12962-13322 GCF_000690835.1 Fulmarus glacialis | reverse complement strand
GTCATGCTAGTTTTAGGTAGTCCTGCAAGGAGCAGGGAGTTGGACTTGATGATTCTTATGGGTCCCTTCCAACTTGAGATATTCTATGATTCTGTGATTCACAACTGTCATTGGTATGAAGAGGCAGGAAGAAAGGCTATGTCTCTCTAGTGCCAAGCTAGCTCAGTTTCATGGCCATTCAAGCTATAGTCTTTCAGATAGTGAAAAGCTGAAGCTTAAAACTTGTTATACAAGGGTCAGTTTGGGAGACATTTGTGTCATTACTAGCTAGGGAAGGATTGTAATAGATGGTGATCAAAGATAGGATTCATTTCATCTTGATTTAGCCATCTTAAAGTTCTGTGCCTCGTTTAAGATAAT
>NW_009223758.1:0-12922 GCF_000690835.1 Fulmarus glacialis | reverse complement strand
GGGCACCTCCAGAGGCTGACTCTACCCCATGCTGAAACAGATGTATGAAATAGGGTGTATGAAATTGCCCTCTGCAGGTGATTCTCTCAGCAGCTGTCAATTCTGACTGGCAATGGAGAGGAAGCAGGGCTGTTGGCTCAGACTGTGCCTAACTTTTAGATGACTAAAGTTTGCTGGAATGAGACCTGCTGCAAGCGCTTTCTGTTCTGACTCATCCACCTTTCAACTACATTAGATTGGTGTGCAAACCAGGTAGATTTGGTGGTATGACAGTTGTCTCAAACTCATGTTGCTGACAATCCCAGTCCTAGTTTCAGTTATGGATTTGCCATTCCACGCTTCTGCAGTGGAATTTCTTTCGGGTTCATGGCCTCACTTGTAAGTGCTGTGATGTATTTGACATTAAGACCATTAGTTTGTGAATTACTGAAGTTAGAAGTTTGTAGAAATGATTCAACTCAACTCTCTCAACCCAGATTCTATGCACACTTCATCAACCATTTCTGCTTATGCTCATCAGTACTTGGGCAGAAACAATTTATGTGTGTGATGGGGGATGAGTTCTTTCATTTATGGTCTAAGCTGTTTTGAAATGTCAACAACAAGGGACAGTGGAAGACTAAAGTAGAAAAAAGCCTGTGAATCACTATAACTAAGGGAATTATTTAGATTTATATTAATTCAGTGCTTTCTTTGCAGTAGCAAATTTGTATTTGTAAATCATTCACAAGCCACACAGAATAGAAAAATCAAACACTGACACTGATCTAATTTTCTCCGGTTTATCTCCTCTTGTTTTTTTTCCACAAACACCCAACACACTCAGACACTGATTGATCACCTAAGTAATTAAAAAGCTGGCTTTGAAACAATGTCTGTCAGTGTTGTTCCTGTAAATGAAGCTCTCCTTTTTCATTCTGTAAGGGGATTTGGAAGAAGGAATGGAAGTCAGTGCTTGTACTGATGGGCAACAGATGGCTACCGTTAATACCTATCTGAGCATTAATGGTGAAAGGCAAGAAAACATGGGACAAATGACTCTAACAGCTGTTAACGGAAGCTTGAGTTTTCTCGCTCATGGATGTGGGGATCCAATTCTTAAGGCTGAGGTGAGACCCTTCAGTGGCAGTTAATTGCGGTGTGATTTTTCCAGAATATTGTGTAATCTTGTTAGTTTGATGGAGCATCTTCCAGATAGGCTTCAGGTGTGAGTTTTGGTGAGGAACCAGGCAAACAGGGGAATGATGCAATTTTTAAACTCATAATAACATTGTTTTTCACTTTGGTGTGAAAAGATACCATGGTAAGAATTAAAAAGTTTAGCCATACCTAGAAAGCACACAAAATATGGGACCTTCTCCTAAAGGGTGTATTCTCTGAAGAGGGTAAGTAAATAAAGCGAGAGCAGCAGTAATGTGCCAGGGGGCTGCTGAGCATATTGGTTACAAAACTAAGATTAGAATTCCTGAATGTGCTTTTACTTCTAATAGGGTTTCGCATACGCTTTGCTTGGAGAAGACTTTTCAGTTTTTCATCCTTAGACTCTTCTGTTCCCATTTCTAACCATTGAATAACGCAGAAGTTATTTCCCCTGAGAAATGGGAGACCACTGTGGAGCTTTGTGGCATTTAAACTAGTACAAACTTTGAGTGATTTGGACCCAGCACAAACAATTCTAAATCATAAAGTTTTATTCATCTTCTCACAGTACAAACTTAATGAAATTGGGAGCCTTCTGAAAGCCAAACTGATGGAGAAAAAGAAGTTGTTTGATGGGTATATGTGGAGATTCAGGAGATCAGTAAGTATCTGTATGTCATCTGTGAAAGCACCATGAAATGTTCATGCAGTGTTAATTAAAAATCATTATATTGCATGCAGTTGTTTTGTTTTACTCGAACATTTAAATGGTTGTTCCTATGCTATCCTGCAATTCATACATAGACAAAAAACATGTTTCATGGTAAAGATTCTGTATCTCTGCACCAACACTGAGGAGTTCAGAATTGCCTTGGAACGGAGTCAAAGCTTTGCTTGTGATCACTATGTATTTTGATATTTCTTCTTTTTTTGGGAACCACTGTAGGTGCAGCAAGTTGATTTTCTGTCTGAAGCAGCTGGCTGGCCTTCGATAGCCTTGCAAAAGGTAGCACGATTCCTCCACAGTGTGGGTAGAGCTGTCACCCAGGTGTGGAAGCAAAGTGGAATCAGGCAGATACTGAGAAGCAAGCTGCCACTTTACCTGGGTAAAATTCAAGACATTGTCCAGCAAATGCAGAACGAATTGCAAAGTAAGCAAAACCATGCAAAGCAAGGAGAATAAGGACAATGTCAGTGCAGGGCAAAACAAACTTGAGTATAAAAGATGCTGAACAGCACAAATGTTTCTATTTTGATCTAGCAAAAATTGCTGGCCTTGGCTCTTAGTTTACAGAGTGGAAGCCTTGATGCAATAAGCTCTAAGTAACGTCGGTGTGACCACCTTTCTAATGAAATCGTTGAAAAGGCATTCTCTTGGACTTACGAGTCTGGGTTCAATTGGATGAGAACAGAGCCCTAATTCCCAAGCTGAAGCACTTCTGCTAACAGTTCCCTGGCAAGGATTTCCTCCCAAAGGGCTGTTCATATCCATCCTTGAGTTTTGAATGCTTATACTAATTGGATTTCACTTGATCTGTTTTTTCCAAGTCTATCCAGTAGCCACTAATTCACTGTTCAGCTGGACTATGGCCCATATTGAAACCATTGAGAAATGCAGTTAGCTGTAATTAGCTAAGCGAACCTTCAGTTCTCACAAGATTAAAACCTCAGTTTGGGCCACTTATCTCTAGACTCTTTCCACTCAAAAGTGGGATTTTGTTGATATACCATGTTTGAAATTAGTTGTGACCAAGCTGTCCTGTACAGCTCTGATGGTGGCATGTTGCAAAGCATTCCTTACATTTATTTTGGAAAGCAGCAATGTATTTATAATATAAAGCATGAGTGGTTTCAGGGTTATAGCTAAATGCCTCTTTCAGTTTTTCGTAACGCTGTGTCCATGCACGCAGCTGTGAAATGTGCCTAATGTGCCATGAAAACAAAGCTGCCTTTTCCTGTTTTCTGTGTCCCTCTGTCACTTACGCTGGAAGCTGTGGGGAAACAAACTTACTTTTGTGACATACTAGCTAAGGTTTGTTTCATGTAATGTGTTTGCTTCAGAGCCATTAGCAACTTTGAAGGATGCCTACTACGATGTAACCTTGAAGCCACTGGATGAAGTTTGGCAAGAGAAGACGGAAGAGTACATGAAGAAAATACAGGCTTTTTTGCCCAGGATTGTAAAAGATGTGTGGCTAATGGAACCAATCCAGGTGGCATTAAAGGTTGTGAAAGCCGGCTTGGATATGGTTGGTATAATTCAATTCTCCATTTTTAATGGTTTGAAAGACAAGACTTACAAATTTAAGTCTCAGCTTTGAACTGTGGATACACAAAAATAGTTAAATATTTTTGCTATAGAAATAGTGCAGTTATCTTTCCACATAGCAAGCCTGTGCACAGCTAATTTACTGTTCTTGAAATATTTGACCTGCTTTGAAAGCAGTACTTTTCCAGCTAGAGGAGGGGTTGTTTTACTAGTTTTGGTTGAAATCACAGCAGCAGTAATCTGTCGTTTATGTAGCTTTTGCTTTTCTTCCATACAGAAGAGGGATTGTGATTCCAATGGATAATGTACAAATAGGTTTGGGCTCATCTACTTGAAACGAAGAGCATAAAGGATGTATCATGACACCAATTTATATTAACAAAGATATCAATCCTTTGCAAGCTACTGAAGCACATTAACTCAGTGAAGTATTGGTATACTTTAAGGGATGTTATTTTAGGAAGGATATATTTCTGTCCATTATTTGTTGCTGTAGTGACTAGTGTCTGTCTCTGGATATTAACCTCTGAATGACAAGATGCTGTCACACAAGTGACAAATGCAAGAGAGACTAAAGTGCTATTTCACTGACTATTGCTTTAAAACTCATTATCAAGCACTCACCCTGCCCTGAAGCCATGCTGACATGCGTTTTGTAACGTTCTTTTCTGGCTCTCCAATAGACTGCACGGCAGATGCTCAGGTGGGCTGAGGCCATGTTTTCTAGAGCTGTGAGCAAGATCCGGAAGCCCTTACTCAACCTTTACAGTTTTTCAGCCAGGTAATTGGTGTTTTTTGCAGGATCCCTGCTGCCACGTAGTGTTCTAAATGGATATGTGCATAGTTACATCAGCTTGTATGCTGAGGGTTGCAGACAACCACCCGACCGTTCTTTGCTTTGGGCACATGGCATCACACTGTAACGTTCATTTTTGTTGGCTACCGGGACAGGCTGCATTTCAAAAGAAGCTACTCAGCAGCAAACAGAATAGCAATAACTATGATAACTAGCCTTATATGGCATCGTGTATTGCAGGTCTTAGCCATTGTATATCTTTGTTTTGCCATTCTAACCAGACTGCAGTTCTAATGAATATTTCACTTCCACATTTCCAAAAATAAAGCAACTGCATTTCATCAGCTTAGCAGATAAGGGCACATGCTGTTTTGTTTGTATTCTACAGGAACTGTTCAGTGGCAGTAAAACTGCCAGTACTTCCTAAAGCAGCCCGCTCCCTGGATCTGGCAAATATTACTAATTATCTCATCGAAGAAAAGCTAATGAGGCCTCTCCAAGACCTCTATAATATCAACATAGTTGCAGAGTATTATAGATTCAAACGGAGGATGATGGAGAGTCCCTTTGAATGTAAGCCCTTTCAAACTGCTGCTTTGTTTTGTAACTGGGTCTTTTTCCACTTAGTTCTAAAATCATATTTGGAATAGTAGTTTACATAGAGATCATCGCTAATTAATAATTTTCGTATAAACTTTATATATAGTCTTTCTTGTAAAACAATAATTGTATGTATAATAGCCATCCTTTGGGTAAAGCTGACATGTAATAAACACTCCTCTACTTAATATTCATGCAAATTTTGCAGCTCTTTACACTTCCTACTGTTAAGACTAGAAATCAGCAGGTGGCATTTATCTGTCATATCTATATGCTCTTGCAAGTTGATACTATGGTTCAATACCAGTCATACCTGTTGGCACTGGGTCTTGCCATGGAGGCTTCGTCCATGCTTTGAAACTGGTGACATCACTTCTCTTGACTCTAGGATGAAAAAGCTCAGCCCTACCAAAACTTCAGAGACAACATTACCTGAAAAAAGCATTGCTAAATGCTAAAAAGACTGCATTAACAGTCCCAACTGTCTCTTGTAGATAATGGCTTTTCCAGAAAGAGCCATTTTTAAAGTCTTCCTCCCAGTAGGCACAACGGAGGGCACTGAAAGTAGGTCCTAGTGACCAAATAGTCTAAGAAGTGATGTATCAGCAGGGTTTCCTGGACTGTGACTCGGCTTGATGCTGTGGTTTGGCAGGGTATTTTTTGAGACAGTTAATACTCTTGCTGTTTTCTGCATAGGAATGTATAATGTGTATATAAGGGGCAGGGGGCTTACAAATATGACTGTCAAGTAGCATGACTATAAATCAAGATGAGCTTTGAATCCTAATTCATGTTTCTCAAAGTTTTAGGACAATCAGATGGATCAGTAATGAAAAAGAAATTACTAGATTGTTTCCTTTCTGGATAAATTTTTGTTGCAAAGCAACTTGTAACTAATTAAAATGTAATAATAGCTTGAGAAATTATTTTAAGAGTATGCCAACCAGAAGCTTGTTTGTGTTGCAGTATGCAGGTAGTAGCACAGCACTCACTGCTCTGTGGAAAAACGCACTGATGTGTCATCTGAAATATCGTTCTCTAGATCATGCTATGTTAATGGGGACCAAGCATCTTATGACTTTTGATGGAAGAATTTATGATTTGGCATCAAAGTGCAGTGTACTTCTTGCCAAGGATTTTGTTCGCAATACTTTCACTGTAATACTAAACGAGGAAACTAGTAACTCAAGATCACTGTATGTGGAGATGAACCAGACCGTGATCAGTATCTACCCAAGACTGAAGGTAGGAGGGGGAAGTCAAACATTCTTCCTTTGCAGACTAGAAATTATCTTCAAACAAACAAACAAGGAAGAAAAAAAAAAAAGATAAAAAGTCTTCAAAATATTAATGCTCAAAACAGATCAGAACAGCTCTCAGATGTAAGTTCTAGAAAGTAACCACTTTTTAATCAGGCCATAACTCCCCAAAACAAAACCAGTTTTAACTCAAGTTTTAACCTCTTTGCTCTCTGGGTGCTTAAAATAAGAAAGGCGTGACGAACTTCACAGCTTTCCTCTTACATGGTCTAAGAGAATGGCAGTTAGTTAGCGAGATCTGGAGGACAAACTGGGCCCATAGCCTCAGTGTACCTGGGAGGCTTTGTGCTTTCCTGCTCTTTCAGACATTTAACACAACCCCGTTCTTATTCCCTAACTCTGGGCTGAGCAAAGTTGACCCCATCCCACCTGCAAACCCAGACTGAGCTTGCCTGTCATTGAACTTTCATTGTGACATATTTGAAATTGCATTTTCATTTTAAAATAGATATCCAAGATGTATAACTTTTCCTTTATGGAAGAGGACTGCCGAGTACTGGATCAACCCCTTGAAAAGAATACCACTAATTCAAGGAGAGAAACCAACAAAATACACGTGTCTAATCAGAAGGGAGTTTCTGTGTCTTGTGACTTTCAGTATGATCTCTGTACCATCACTCTGGCTGGATGGCACCATGGTGAGTATCAATCATACAGCTTGTGTCAGCTGTTAGTCATTTTTTCTGTATCTCCAAGTTACCATCACCTGTAGTAGCAGCATGTGGGTTGTCTTTTACTTGCTTTTCCCCTCTTCCTTTATACACACCCTGGAAATGGCCCTAGGCGTTCCCAGTTATTGCCAAATAAAGCACGGTATGTCTCATTCCAGTAAGAACAGCAAGTGTTTACCTAGGTTACTATTGTTCCAATGCAATAAAGCAGATAGAAATGGGGGGGTAGATGTAATGCAGTCAGCCCAACCCCAAACCCTGAGAATCTGCTCTATAGCAGGCTTAGCTTGTCAAACCTGCAAGAGCACAAAACAGGGAGGCCTAAAAGCTTCCAGGGTTTTTGGTATACTTGGAATACATTCCCCACACTGTTCTAAAACTCAGACCCCTGAGATTAGCAGAGAATGGATATGATGCCTTTATCTGGTCAGGAGAAGCAAACGAACAGCTGACAAGATGGCAATGCAGTCTGCGAAGGATCCATAATGGATGCCTGGGCATACTTGCCCTCTTCCGCATTACAGCCGAGCTCTGCTGTACAGAATAATCAGAGCCCAAGAGACAGCTTCTAAAATTCTCCTGTGTCTACTCATGACAACTACTATTTTACTCCATTTCAATTTCATTCTAGGTATTTCAGCTGGGCTCTTTGGTACCAATGATAATGAAGCTGGAAATGAATGGATACTTCCTAATCATTCCTTCACTGACAACATGCAAGAGTTCACACAGAGCTGGCAGGTAACGAGCTGAAGGGCTTCTTTCTATGCAGATTGCCAGTGGTGCTGAAGCACAAGGGGCAACATGCGACATACTGTTTTGGCTTAGATAAACTAAACCTAGATAGTGAAAACAGCAGCATACTGTATATAATTTATTTTCCTGTGTTTAACCATGGAAAAGGTTGCACATATTTGCTAAAAACCATGCAAGAATTCCCTGTAGAGAGGCATTGAGCATTTTTGGCCTAAGTGGTAAGGTAAAACATGGAGGCTGCTTCTGCTATTACAAGAAAGTGATGTTGGAATCAAGTATCTTTGATGTTTTCCTACTTCGAATACCTCCTTCTGGAATGCAGAACCAGGTGGTACTTGGTCTGGGACAAATCTGTATGTTCATCAGTCAGGCCACAGTTTGTACCAGGAAGCTTTCCCTCTTGAGGTTTTCTTTAGAGCTGTTTGTTGTAGCTAGGTATGTTAAGCCTCTTAATTTTTTTTGTTCTTCCTGCTTTTCACCTTATCAAGGAACAAAACTTTAGAAACCAGTAAACTAGTAAAGTTGCTCTCCATCCCCATACCACTAAGTGCTGAGACTTTTGGTGGGTTAGCTGCTACCGATTCAGTTATTAACTTGCATAAAAGGACTTCCTGTAACTATCTTAAATAAATGTTGTAACTCTTTTTACTTACACCAGTAGTTCTACCTCTTTGCTTCAAGACGACTTAATCTTAATTCATGTAATTTATCTTCAGCTGAAAATAACCTAAATATGAAAACATGCAGGTGTACATAGCCATTTGTGAATGCAACTGAGGAAAAAAAAAAGGTAGCCTTACTGTACCCTCAAGCGTGTTGACAGGGTTCTCTAAATCCCTTCAAGCCTAACTTGAGAATCTATTACAAAAAAAAGAAACCAGCATTTTATTACTACGAAGATTTTGTGACTCTTCCCTTTACCTTCTCACCAGAAGATGACCGAGTTCTCGGCACAGAAAAGCTATTTTCAGCTTTATTTCAGTACTTTACTTTTAAAAAGGGGATTGCTTCAAGTATCTTGTACTTTTCATTGCTGTTGGAGAGATATATCTGATGAGTTTGCAGCCTATGTTTATGTTAATAATAGGGCGGGATCATGATGTGACTGACTGTAGGTATAATTTTCTTAATTGCTACAAATACTAACTTCTAATATATTCATAAAAATGCAACCATCTAAGTTGAACTAGAAATAATAATCAGTTAAAAGCAATACAAGAAACTTACTGTCATAAACAAGCTGGGAAGTCATGTATGTCCTTCTTTAAGTGGCTGATGGCATAATGGCTGCGCTTAAACTATTGATTGGTACGTTTTATTTGTAGGCCATGGCATCTTTGCAGTGCTGCATACCGCCAAGAAAAATTTATAGATGACTAGCTGAACTCTGTGCCATTTGCAGTCATATCCCATTCAGAAGAAAGTAATAAAAAGACTGACTTGCCAATAATCTATTGTTGTCATATATCATTAAAGCAATGGCCAGAAATACAATGTGCCAAGTCAGGAGTTCATGCAAAGTCTTAGAAACTTTTCTAAAGCAGTAGGAAGAGAT
Source organism: Fulmarus glacialis (assembly GCF_000690835.1). Classification (NCBI taxonomy): domain Eukaryota; kingdom Metazoa; phylum Chordata; class Aves; order Procellariiformes; family Procellariidae; genus Fulmarus; species Fulmarus glacialis. The sequence goes on along the minus strand of NW_009223758.1, from coordinate 3,816 downwards.
GATACACTGGAAATAGCCACTTCAAGCAGGCAGTGTATTCAGCTGTGCTGATAAAACGCAGCTTGCAAAAATCCTTCCTGGCCAGAAGTTTTAACAACTGTATGCCATACAGAAAGCGAAAACACAATCAGGTTAAATCTGGCCAGGTACCGAAGCCTGAAATACAAGCAGTCAGTCACTCTGCATTGCTGGAGTCACCTCACATCAAGCTATAAACTCAAGACTGGCAATTCGCTGCCAGGAGCTTTATTACCTTCGTAATTACCTTTATTAGCCTTCGTCATACACTGATCTTGCAAATAACATCAGTGAAGCTCTGGTGTTACAAGGCCAGCTGCTGTACAAAATGAGGAGGTTAATAAGGAGACTGCAAATGACGGACTCCTGCAGGATGAGGGTTATCTGAGAGATTAAACTCGCAGTTAATTTTTCTTAGTAATTAAATAACTTTTGTTTACACTTGCTTAAAGAACTTCTAAATTCAAAGATTTGCCAGGAAATTACTGATTGAAAAAACAGTAAGTTGCTGATCTGATGCAGAGTACTAAAACCAGTGTTCAGTCAAAACAAATCCTAACAAACTTTAGCAAATGCTGCTCATTACTAGTTCTGTTAATATTTCGTATCATCAGCTTTTGACTGGTGCACTCAGGGACCTAACCAGAACCATGTACAACAAAAATCCATTCACATTTTATTGTCCAAAAATGCTTGTAATTGTAAGGACCTCCAGTTTGGGTTTTTGTGGGGTTTTGGGGTTTTTTTTTGTTTGTGTTTTGTTTTTTTTTTTTTTAAAAAGCCTTCTTGTTGTTTATTACCTATGAATAACCCAGCAAGGATACGAAGGTTTTTTTTCTCTCCAACAAAAAGATCAGTAAAAGCACAACTCTGATTTGTCATACATAATAAAATATAACTAGCAAACTACTTAATATGTCAGCAGCCACCCACCAAAATCCTTCAGTGAATAACAAAATCAATAGAAAAAGGAAACAGTGTCTGTAATCTGTAATATTTATGAGGCATACATTTTTGTTTATGAAAAGTGTAAGGTACTTCTCAATATTAATGAACAATAAATGTTAATCAGAGCAGTGTACTGAGCTGCCTCTATCTTCTTTCAAACCATCTCACATTGCAAATCTGAAGAACTCACACTACACTGATGTTTAAAAAAAACAAACAAAAAACCCCAACTTGAGTAACTCTGTTTTCCCAGGTGAACAACTGCAGTCTCATACAGAAGAAAGTGAAGCCATGCCCAATTACAGCTAAGCAAAATGTCTGTAAAATGTTTTTTGAAGAATCACATTCACTTCTTAGCAACTGCTTCAAAGTTGTAAGTATAACTGCAGCCACCAAAGGACTATCTGAATACCCAAATGTCATACTTCAAAGGAGTACACATAATTGTTGCAAGGACATGGAAGTTTAGTTGTGGAAAACTTCAGAAGCAATCAGAACAATCTAGACAGAAAAAAAAAGCGTTGTATCACCATAAATATAAATTAAGGTCCTCAATATCCACAAAATAGTGGCATGACTTTGCACCACTCTTCAGCATACAGGTCTAGAATTTGGAAATGCAAATAAATCTCTCATTAGGAAGAGAATAAAGGTTTGTGAATGGTCCTAACAAGGGCCAGGGCAAGGGAGGCACAAATCAAACTTCCTTTTCAGTTCACCTGCAGGTGTATTGCCAGATTGCTGTCTCCAGAAGAGAGGTACGCTTGCACCTGCACACTGCTCCTCTAAACAATCCCCTTTGTGTTAAAGGTGGACCCTGAACCATTCTACAGTATGTGTACATACGACACCTGTGAATCACATGAGTTGAAGGCTGCCTGCAGCTTAGCAGCAGCTTTTGTTCATTTGTGCAACCGAAATTTTGTCCCTGTGGAAATTCCTCCTCAGTGGTAAGTTTTGTTTTCTTTTCATCCTGAATATTCTGACCCTCTGCTCCAGTACTTACATGTCTGTTACTCAAGAGCATCAGAAAATAAAACTAATGAGTCCGACTATGGGCAGGAGCAAAAATGATCCTATTCCTAGAATTATTCTTCTTGCTCCTTGTCTATCTCGCCCTTTCTGCTGTTCACTCAGAAGCACACCATAACCCCTCCGATGCATACTCTCTAATGGCTTTCTTATTTCCTCCTAATTTGCTATGTAGGAGAAGGCAGGATACTTGCAGAATATGGTGTGGTTGTCCCTAGGAGTTCCACTTCTCAGATACTGATTTTGTTTCAATCTTTTTTTTGTCTGAATAATGCACTTGGATTCATCTTAACAGTAATACTTATTATATAGACACACTGAACGTACTCAGTGACCTATTTCTGTACTTTTCAGTCTCTTTTAATGAAATCTATCTTCTCTAAACTTAACCTAGAATTTCAAGATTATCAATACTTGTCTTTTAATGCAGCTGTCATCCGGATAGCTGTCTTCCAGGAATCTGTTTAAAAATGCAAAGGGAGCTGAAAAGAACACTAGTGCTGGCTTGAAATTTTTGGCATTACAATCCTTGCCCACTTCTGTTGTTACTGCACAAATTAGTTACGGATCCTCACATTTTTTGGTGAAGGTGCACACACTGCTGCATTGCACATTGGTGCAGAAACTAGATTAGGACAGTTACTGCTCTAAAAGAGACTGGTCATGTGTCTCCTAACTGTATCTGTATTACTTGGTAAGTGCAGAATTTTAAAGAAAGAATTATTCTTGTGTAAAGAAAAAACCTGTATTAAGTCCACAGCCCCAAAATACTTGTTAGTAATAAAATTTAGTCCCCTCTTACTTTCTTCAGTTACTGCATTATTACTGCAGAGTTATTGCAGTTACTGCACAGTTCAACTATACAGTTGCCATTTTCAGTATGCGTTATCTTACGCCAGTTCAACTTAGCTATTTTGCAATATAAGTACCTAAAGAACAATGGCTGTCTGTGGCGGGGAACTGCAGTAATCTGAAACACCTTACCATTTAAGGATGATAGTGAAGGTACATTTAGGCATTTTCTGTATTATGTATATTCACTAATTTGCACTATACATCTTTTCTACAGGTTTTTTAATTAAACTCTGTCTCCATTGCATATTCTGTGTACAGTACCTTCTTTGAACTATGATATTTGTTGACTACAAATTGCTATATAAATAATGATATATAAACAATAACTTGTACCACTTGAGTAATATTGCTGAGTATTCACATATTGCTGTCTTGAGAGAAATGACCAAGAACATCCCCAACACTCACTTTTAATTCATCTGCATTGTTATTCCTTAGTTTAGACAAAAAAAAGGACAAAGCTTTCCCTGAAATCTGCTATATGCTTGTATTTCATTGAATGAGAACATTAAAGGAAACACACAATACAAATTGTCATACTAATTACGGATACACTTGCCCAAGTAATAACTTAAGATGTAATATTTTTACAAGACTGCAATGAAAGCATTTACTCTAAGTAGACGGAATCATGCAGAAGAGCCAATTATGCTTTTGCTTGAAATGAAGCACTTTGGTTTACAGTCCTAACTTTTATGCTCCATGCTTTGCTAAGGCTTGGTAATGAGAAAAGAGAGTGGGTTTTTTAATACATGCAATGAAATGTTATTAATTTGCATTTGTAAACTCACCCCCCCGCCCCCATGAGAGTGATTTGGTGACTACAAACATATTTGTGGTATGCTTAAAAAAAACCAATTTACAACTATTTGCTGAATTCTCACCCATTAAGGAAGGGAATAACTATCTTTGCAGATGACTCCGTTAGCTATAAAATAAAAACCTAGAAAAAGAACACTATAT
>NW_009223757.1:23135-32724 GCF_000690835.1 Fulmarus glacialis | reverse complement strand
CCTGCCTGCCCCCTGCCGGCCCCCTGCCGGCCCCCTGCCTGCCTGACTCCTGCCCGCCCCTTGCCTGCTGGCTTCCTGCCTGCCTGCCCGCCCCGGGTGGGGGCATATGGAGTAGAGCCCAGCCCGTGTAGAGTCCCAGATCCTCCCCCATTCCAGGTTCCCCTCAAGGGCCAACCCGCACCGCGCCAGAGCGGGGCTGCGGAGTCCCCCAGCCGAGTATTTCTAATAGCAGCGGAAAATAAGAGCACACAGCATCAAAACAGGGAAAAAACTGCAGCTATCCTTATTCAACAAAGGAGTAATAGTAAAAACAACAGCATGCAGGAGTATGTGTTACCGTTTTCATTTTCTAATACCGTGCTTGAATCTCAATGAAAAGAAGTGGTTTCAGCTTCTAGGCAGGCCACTTACCCATGCTCCAGTGTTTGTGATTTTACAATCTTTCTCTTTCTCCTTTCCTGTACATAGGGCTAACATACTCACCTCACTTGATATGTACTCATCTTGTAAAATTTTAAGTGATTTTCATCCCATATTTTTAAACTGTAACTCCCCTTGAGAGGCTTTCAAAATTTAGATGACTTCTTATGATCACAAAATACTGTTTGTTTTCAGGAATGCAGTATTTTCTGAATGACCAAACCAATTAGGAATAAACCCTGACACTAAGCTGTAAATGCCTTAGCACATACTTAAAGGAGAGAAGAAAAATGCCACTGATTTCAAGAATGCCATGATTTATTTTTTGGCTTCCACAGCTACACACTTTTGCTTACTGTGAATTGCATTAACTACAAATAATTCGCTCTTTAAGAAATGGTTGTTCAAGTAATTTTGTCAAGTGAAAAATATCTTTGGATGATGTAAACAGAATAGTGTTATAAAGTAGCCTGGCAAGGTTCAAGAGCTGAAGATGCCATTGTCACTTGTACAAGGAAACTGGTTTTGGATACTATAAAACTCGTATCAAAAAGGCAGCAATCCATTCACCTTTGAGGGGAATATATAAAGAATCTCGAGCAAAAGCAACTCAAAAGGGAAATGAGTACATCTGAAAGGTAAAACTCTTTTTTTCAGCAGGGGGATGAAACCTTACATCTACCTGGAGAACAAACACCAACAAGAGAACAGCAGTGTAGGCTTTCTTCCCCTACTTTGACATCGTGCTTTTACAACCGTGACCTCAAGAAGCTATCCCATGGATGACATGGTAGATCAGTCCCTGGAGCTGTCTGTTCATCAGCCAGCTGGCAGAACCTACCGAAAACCTGTCAGATAGGTTTCCATCACACCTGACCTGGAGTGAGCTTGTTTTGATCTAGTGACCCAGAGGCGTGAAGCATTCCTTGAGCTATTCTGTCTCCTGATGACTGTTACGCTTAATGCAAACCTTCTTCTCGGAAGGTTAATTTCGTATATAGATCAAATACATAGACAAAACAGGCTCCAGCCGGCCGCGCCTGGTGAAGCTGGAGCTGCAGCAGCTCCACACGTGCCTCGGGGAAGAAGAGCCTGGGATGAGAGTACCCCATCCACTTAACTGAGAGGCCTTTGTGGCCGTAACTGTCCTTGCATAGCGTTCACCAGCACAGTAAAACACCGAGGGAACAGAAGCCCACAGCTTTGTGTTTGAAATTGTCCAGATGCCTGTTAGAGGTCATGACCTCCATTGACCCTAGTGAAACTTCACAGAGATCTTCCTCGTTACGTCTGGCCCTGAAACATCCCAGAAGGACTGGAGGGATATACTCCAGCGCAAGGACATGGGCTTTCTCTTGGTGTTAAATACCAAGGTTGTGAACCCACTGCCTCTAGAGTGTCAAGGACCTGAAGGCATCAACGAGCCTCAATGGCCCTGACCAGCCTTGCCTGGGGCCTCCATCCCTCACCCCCATCCCCGGGCACCAACTGAAGCTCAGCCCTGGGCCTTTGGTCCCTCCTGCCATGGCTCAGCCAGAGCCATGCCTCTGCTTGGACAAGGATGAGCCAGACTCTCACCTGGGGGCTTCTGGCCTCTGCCCATCACCATGGGATCTGCTTGTCAGCCGCTGGCTTGGTCCTGACCCTGAGCCCCTTCCTGGCTTCACCTCGGACCCGCCTCGTCACCACCATGCCACCTCACGGTATGGGCTGTGGCTTTGGCTGGTGAGGCCCTTTTCCTGCCCCATGGCTCCCTGTCCCCCAGGGAGCAGTGGCCCTTGCTGCTCCCTGACAGAGAGGGTACAGCTGGCTCAGGCTGATCGTCTTTGAGAGGTGACGTTTTCTAATGCATTGCACAATCTTCTGCAGACTTTCACCTTTTTTGGCCATATATATGTATATGGTCAAAGGGGTATTTCACAATAACACAGCTGCCAGGTGTCTTCAACCCATGCATTGGGTTCTAGCAAAAAAGTGGTGCCCCCAAATGTTTAGGGCTGTAGCTGAGGCATAGACAATGTGGTTTCAATTCCTAGCTCCTCCACAGACTTTCTCTGTTACCATAAGCAAGCAGTTCCTCCAGCCACGATTACACACGGCGATTGGTACAGTAGCCATTGGTCAAGTTGCAAAGAAAATTGAAACCCTGGCACTGTGCCTGACTTGGCTCTGTTCATCATTTTGCTCCAGGGTGTCCAAGCCATTCAAATTGTCACTGTCACAGGTGGTGCCAAAGTCATTTCAGGAGGGACGTGGGGCCGACTTGTCTCCACCGTATTGATTAGTGATCAGGTACACAGCGCTAGCTGTGTGAATCGCATTGTTTTTCATCCACCGTAGTAAAGATGTGGTTAGACTGCTTGGCATGGGGTCCAAGCTTTTTTCTTCCTGCCATGCCCAAGTCCACATCGAAAAGGAAAGACTGTGCAACAGGGAGCTATATCAGGTGGGGGAAAAAAGCTCCATATCAGACTACAGTACGTATTTTTTTCTGTATGTTCTACATGATCATACTGAGCTCGGTATTTTAAATCTTTATTTATTAAAGGTAATTTTAGTGACCACTGTCTCTGGTAAGCTCACTTCTCAGCATGATCATGCTAATATGACAATTTGCATTCCCCTTGATTTGGATGTGTTGTGTCCACTAGTGAGAGCACATCTTGGAATCTGTGACATTTAAAACTGGTCAGGGAACGTTATTCTGCCATAAGGATGTAATTAGGGTTTCTAAAATGTTCACTTCTACCAAATAGATGGGAAAAAATCCATTTCAGTGATGCTCATGAAAGACAGTAAGAACGTGTCCTCATCTTGTCCATCAGAATTTCCTTATTTCCAGATTGATCTGTGAGCTGAATCAGCTGAGCATATTCACAGGAGCACTTGGCTCCAGCTCAAGGAAAGCAACATGGTAGTGGAAGGAGGCTGGAAGGGGAGGCAGTTCGGCAATACCCCAGTCGTAAGCCAGGCTGCGGATCCTGTGAAACCGTGCTCTTGGGTTCTGGATTCAACTCAGTGCTCTTCAGATGTAGCCCTTCCTTGCTCTGTGCTTCACTTCCTCATCTGTAGGAAAAGGTACAAGTGCTTTCCCTCTTTAAAGGATAATCCGGGGAGCATTAGCTGCTTGAATACAGCGAGGGTGGAGGTTAAATGTTCATCCCAGAGCTTTTACATTTATGTGAAGTTAGAGCTGATTCAGCCTAGTATAAGGAATTAAGACAAATGGAGTGGGGAGGAAAATGGGAAAAGCTCCCAAAAACATGCTTAAAACTTTCCCCCCCTTTCACAGGTGTCTGCAGCGTGGCATGGCCTTGCCGCAGAGCAGCAGGCTCCTCTGTCGTGTTTACATAACTCATTTTCAGAAGGAACTACGTATTTTTCTCAGTGGTAATATATTAGGAATGTGAAGAATGATGTTGATTCTTGCTCTCAAAACACTGAGTTAAAGCTACAGGGAGGAAAAGGAACCACAGAGTTTTTCTTGACCCGAGATATTTCAAATCAGTGCCCTCCACTTTTGTAGTTTGTCAGTTACTCACATTTTAAGGTTTCCTATTTACTCTGCACTGAAAGTGATAGCACTTATGAATCACTTGAGTCACAAGAAATAGACACATATGGTTTTATAGGCCATAAAGACAGAAAATGGTTTGAGAACAATAAAAAGAAAAAAACAACAAAAAAAACCCTGAAACTGAAAGTAGCTTGTCATGTGAACAATACAACATGGAATTTAGCATGCACACAAACAACAGATTTTGCATATTTAGCTCCAAGTGATAGTGTAATGGGCAACACTACACTATCTGACTTCAGTCAGTATTGATTTAATACAAGAAGTGATCAGCAGATCAGTGAGACCTGAGGCTGAAAAGAGAGTTGGTTCAGCAACAACCTCTGCACTATGACTTGCCCTTCTTTTCATGCTCTGCATACACTGATAACCAGGGAGCTTTACTTGTTCCCAGTAACAATAACAATACACCTTAGAAAGTAGTCACCGCTCTGGAAGAAACATACGTTTCAGACATAAAGCAGCTCTTTGGATTATGCGAATAAAAATAATGTAAAATGAAAGCACCCATTCCACAACAAGGTCACCTACCTCTTATACAGCCTCTTCCATCTGCAGAAAGCAGTTTATAAAGTAAGTGAGCATCATTAGAACCATTTCACCATGAAGGACACGGAAATCAAGAGAAGTCAATTCACAAGCTAATGGGAGACATCCCTTAGAATTTAGGTTTCAGTCTGGTGCTTTAACCCTGAGGTCTTGCTGCTTTATCGCTATCAGTGTATCATTGTGTTACAGCTGTACAGCTTTCATCTAGTCTGTAACTATATGTACTAACAGCACCTACAGAGCTTGTCTTCTTTCCAAAGAACAAGCTGTTAGTAGTATGAAAAGGACTTACAAACCCATCTCACACAAACTTGGCTCATCATGAGGCTCATGTACACCTTTAAGCTGATGGGTTGAATAAATGGTGATCAATGTTTTTTACTCAGGCTGGCAGCCTGTCACAAGTGGGGTTCTGCCAGGGATCGATACTGGGCCCCACACTGTTCAACATGTTCATAAATTATCTGGATGATGGGATTGAAAGCACCCTCACAAAGTCTGCTGATGACGACAAACTGGCTGGTGAGGCAGACATGTCAGAAGGGATAGCCATCTTACAGAGAGACCTGGACAAGCTGGAAGAGTGGGCAGGCAAGAAAGAGCATGAAGTTTAACAAAGGCAAGTGCAAGGTCCTGCACCTGGGATGACATAACCAAAGAGCCCGGTACAGGCTAGGACCTCTGTGGCTGGGGAGCAGCCTTGCTGAAAGGAGCTGGGGGTCCTGATGAACGTGAGTCAGCAGTGTGCCGCTGCAGCAACGAAGGCATATCAGATCCTGGGCTGCATCCGCAGGGGCATTACTAGCAGAGACAGAGATGTGATCATCCCACTCTACTCAGCACTTGTCAGGCCGAACGTGGAGTACTGTGTCCAGCTCTGGTCCCCACAATTCAAGAAGGACATGGACAGACTGGAGAGGGTCCAGAGGAGGGCCATGAAGATGATCAAAGGGCTGGAGAACCTGGCCTATGAGGAAAGACTGAAGGACTTACGTCTCTTCTCCATGGAGAAGAGAAGGCTCGGAGGACCTCATCACAGTATTCCAGTACTTAAGGGGTGGCTACAAAGATGACAGAGGCTCTTTTTTTCACAACGAGCCACATAGAGAAGACAAGGGGCAATGTGTACAAGTTGCACTGGCAAATGTTTCATCTCAACATAAGAAAGAAATTTTTTACAATGAGAAAAATCAATCACTGGAACAACCTCCCCAGGGATGTGGTAGAGTCCCCATTGCTGGATGTTTTCAAGATGTGATTGGACAGATAATCTCATCGAGGCTCCCGTTCCCACAAAAGGTTGGACCAGATGATCTTTTGAGGTCCCTTCCCACCTGGGCTGTTCTATGATTCTATGAAATATCTGGGGTGTGTTGTCCTAGTGCCCAATACGCATGAGTAATGGAGTGAAGGACAAAGAGAGGTGCAAAAGAATTTAGAACATGCTTGAACAATTCTGGTGGACTTGAGGTACATTTTGAATGATGTTGAGGTACAGTTTTCAAGGTGTGTTTCCTTTCAGTAACATAACCTGTATTTTGATATATTTACATAGGTGTTTCATGTACTTATGGAGCAGATTGAGTATAAAAGAGAAAAGGGTTAGATACAATGAAGAAAAGCATTTGAGGTCTTTCTTTTTCATAAACAAGAAAAGAAGAAAATGAGTCAGAGAAAAGACCTAATTCATACAGATTTATATACTGCCTTGATGTCAACCAAGATTTACAGGGTATTACTAAGCTCAGTGTGAGCATTTCCCAAGGACTGTAGAAATTAATGTTAAAATAGCGAAATGTCATGAGGAGATATAGGCCCAGATTTAATCAAATCAAATATACATACAGAGGCTTCTGGCAAAGCCGTATCCAGTATAATCTTAATAGTGCTTGACTATGATAATATGGATTAGAAATAACTCAGACTTTAAGTAGAAAGAACAATTGTTGAAAAATGAGGAGTATTAAGGAAGTAGTTAACATTTCCTGACATTCAGTCAATTTGGGGGCAGAGGGGCAAACTACAAATCAGCGTTTTCCCACATTTTCCTGCAAAAGCGTTGAAAGGAAACATCTTCTGTCTTCACTTTGAAATAGTATTGCCAGCTCGCAACTTACATACTTTTAAGGAGAGAAGGAAGATGGTGAATGAGTTAAATACAAGACTATTATAGGAGGTTTGTCTCATGCTGAGCCAATCCAAAATTATTTTCTTGTATCCCCTTTCTTTGCAATCAGCAGAAAGGAAAAAATCTTTTTTTGTTGTTTTCTTTTGACATTTTCTGGTTTAGAAAATATTTTCTGGTTTATATGTTGTTGTTTTTTACTTCTCCATTCACACAGTTCCTAATACAAGATATTATGGCCTAGCACTGAAGTTGCAAGAAAGAACCAGCATGTAAAAAAACCCAACAAAACTAACATCCTTGAACTTTTTTCTTATTTTGGTTCTTGTGATGGAGGAGCATAAATCAGAGGTTTATCTGCTCAAGAGAGCAGGACAGTTAAGTACAAGTGATTATGAGAGAGTTGAAGCACAGGAAATTTCTCAGACTCTGCTGGAAATATTAGGGTTTGCAAATCTAGAAATTTGCCAAGGAAAATAAAATATTTCATAATTTTCTCCATAAAATGCAACACCCTATTTATGAAATAACTAGAAGTATACTAGAATACTAATAATGCTAAGTGCATTGCAGTATTGGTACAAGTGTTACATTACAGGTGCATTGTCAGTTTGCCGGTAGTTCCTGGGATGCACCAGCTGTTTAAGAGCGCGCAACACCCAGCCAGGGCATGAGGAACGGTGCCAAACAGCCGGCGTTGCTGAAAGATTTCATGGTTGGATTCTCTCTTACCTACCAAAGTCTCAGCATTGTTTTGGCAGAGAGGGGGTGTTCATAATATTTTATTTACGTGAATTCTCTTTTACGTACCAAGAACAGAGCTTAGACTGTTATCTTGTCTTTTACTGAAGGAATAGGGTCTCCCTCTTTATTTCTTTTCTTCTTTATTATAAGAGGATATGTAGAATCTTTGAAGTCTTTCCATATATCAAATGCTGTTGAAAAAATTAAATCTACAGTTCAGAAATTGTGTGGCAGTAAACATAAACTGTTTATTTTGCACTTAGAGAACCTGGCTAAAAAGTAGATTATCAAAAGGGAAGGGTTAAAATCCTGGCATATCCCCACCGCCACCACCTCTTCTTTTTGACTGTGTTCCACTAGTGAGGCCAAAGCAATTAATGGTTTGTCACTGAAGGCACCAACTTAATATTTTTCCACTAATTAACTTGCTCTTACAGATCATGGCTTCCTACACAGGAAGAAGTGAAGGGCTTGAAAAAAATTAACTCTGCGGGACAGCAGGGCAGTGGGGGGGTAGGCAGGATGCTGCAGCAGCTTTATCAAGGCTACAGTTGCGATCTGATTATTTTACCCATCCACTGGGAGAGGTGGTGAGGACAAACCAGTGTCTCTCCAAGTTTTTCTTTGTTTAGGCTGCTCTAATTATGTCTGATTTGGCTTACGATTTCAGACAAATTTCATTTTCAAATTAGGGTAACATTAATATGCTTGTCATACAATTGGTTTCATTTACATAGTTCTCCATGTGTGCATGTGTTGAGAGGGAGGAAATTTTATTTAGAAAAATCCAGCAGAAACTGTTTTTCCCCATCCACCTTTTTCTCTCAGGCTGTAAACTTCTATGATTCTCAGCTGTCTCTTCTGTTACAAAGGCAATCAGATTACACCCCCGACTTCCCAACAGCAATTAAGAGAGGTTAAATAAAATCTACAGAACTCTGTCCTAGAGCTATTTCTGGAGAATGATCAAAATATAAAGGTCTTCATGTCACTGTCTGGCATCTGTGTGTGCATGAAGAGGAAAAGGCGTCAGGGGAATGGAAAGTGGCTGTGAAAGAGCTTAAGGCTAAGGTCCAAGTTTGAATTTATATGGTATACACATCCTCTGGGATGCTAGTCCTCCTTATGTATGACATGTATGTCTGGGGGAAAGTCTCATAAAAATAAATGTCTTTCAGACTCCTTAGAACAGGAAAATGCAACAACCTTTGTTGACCGCTTCAGGAAGGGTCTTGGTAAGACTCATTTATTGCAAGTAGTCCTTCCATGTCATTTAATCTTAACTATAGCAAGTGCAGATCTGCTCATCTTGTTAAATCCTGAAAATATACAGGGAATGTATATGTTTCTGTAATAAGTAAGATGGAGGCATCCGTGTAATTTTTTTTTTTTTAAGTCTGAGACAAAATAAGATGTTCTAATTGACTCTTAGTTATTTAAAACCAAATAAATTAACTTTTAAAAATATTTTACTCACATCAAGGTTTAGTGGTTTGAACACCAATTATTGCATTCTGCCAGATCAAGACCTAAGAAACATCCAAATGAACCACCCTGCCTATCTTAAGAGGCAGTTGTCAGCAAAAGCTAAGCGGTTTATCAAAATATTAGTATATGGGAATGAACAACTAGGTCTCCTTAATCATGCTAGGCAGGCAGCTGTGACCAGCACAGATGACAGTGAAACAATATTGATAGCAAATCCATTACTTTCAGTTATTTCAAGCTAGTGCTATGCACAATTATTGCAACAAACCTCTACTGCACTTTCTCTTTTGTGGTTTTCTCAGGTTAGAGAGGAAACAATGTAATGAAAGAGATTTTAAGAAATAGGAGGGCTAGGTGTATCATAAACATTTGTAAAGTAATTCTTATTTCCTCCTGGTTCCTGAAATTTCATTATATATTTAATAACATACTGATAGCATTTGTTCTGCAAGAAGCTCTAAATGGTTCTCTTTGAAATTTTACTTTGGTTTTTTTTTTAAGGAAAGAAGCATTGTCATGGAAGCATGTGAACAAAATCACACTTTTCTCAATTTGTAGGATCATTTAGACCTACTCATAGTGCACGCACCCATATTAAACTCAGGGGGAATGCAATGGGCTTGCGGTAAATTTGCAACAACAACAAAAAAAATTGTGCCTGTGTCATTGTCGTGGTCCCAGCCAGC
>NW_009223757.1:4493-22962 GCF_000690835.1 Fulmarus glacialis | reverse complement strand
AGGTGTTCAGCCACCTCCAGGAAAGCAGGGCTCCGTCACACGTAACGGTTACTTGGGAAGACAAACGCCATCACTCCGAATGTCCCCCCCCTCCTTCTTCTTCGCCCAGCCTTATATGCTGAGCATGACGACATATGGTATGGAATAGCCCATTGGCCAGCTGGGCCAGCCGTCCTGGCCACGTTCCCTCCCAGCCCCCTGCGCACCTGGCAGGGCACAGGAAGATGAAAAGTCCTTGACTAGCGTAAACATTACTTAGCAACAACTGAAACATCAGTGCCATCAACACTATTCTCACACTACATCCAAAACACAGCACTATACCAGTTAATAGGAAGAAAATCAACTCCATCCCAGCCAAAACCAGGACAGTCATCTTATGGCAAAAGAGTGGCAAACTTAAATAATGAGTTAAAGTTTGTTTTGGCTGATGATAGATCTAATTAGAAAATAAAGACATGAAATAAGACCGCCTACCTATCCTTCCACGGCTAAATAATATGGGATTTTATTATTGCTTTTATTTAATTTTATTTCTTTTCACTAAAATGCTTCATTGCTTAATACTATGGGGAGGTCTTCAGAGAGTGGAGGAGCTTTTGACTCATCATGGAGAGACCTGTTTTTCCAGTGAAGGGGGATCCCATGGGAGCCCCCTCCCTCCTCCATGGCAAGGGCAGCTCTTTTAGAGGCAGCACTCAAGAAGGGCAAGAGGGAATGAAATTGATCCCCTCTGTGGAGTATTTTTCTGATTAACTGCTTAAGAACCACAAAATTGAAGACTGTGACCCTTAAAGACAACTTTGATTTAGAGGCCAGAGGAAATCTGGTGGGTTATAAGCTGTTGCTGGGCTCGAAAAGCCAAGATGACATTCACACAGTACGTATCGGCTGTGGGCTTGGAAGTGTTACTGTCTTATGAAAATTAGAAATTAAGCAAAACCATTAAACTTCTGTATCTACTAATTAATGAACGTGGAGAATTATGAATCTCTAATAACCTAAAGAAATGCCCCATTTCCAAAGTACAGCTTTCACCATCATTGAAAGCTTGGATCTGAAGCCATGTTTTCTGAACAATTATTAATGAACAGGAGTGTATCATCAGTATTAGGTATAGCAATCCATAAATGTGTAGATAAATGATGTCAGATAAGAGTAACTTCAATCATCATTTTGAGTAAATTGAATGTAATCAGAATGAATATAGTCCCTAGGGGTATGTATATTTCTTCCAAGTACATATCCGTGTAGAAACAAAATTATTTTTTCCATTATTTCCAATGAGATTTTCAGCATGACCTAAGGCAGTTAGCAGTATCTCATGAAGGGTTTCTAGGAGATTAGCATCTAATAAAGACCATCTGGGAACTACTAGCTAAAAAACATCAACAGGAAATATATTTTCATTTTAAAAAGTAATTTCCTGTGCAAAATTTTTTATTTCACTGAATAGCAAAGTATTTTCATTTGTCAGTTTAACCTGAACTGAAACATTTTGTTGGGAGGTCTGTTTGTTTTGGATTTTTATTTTGTCTGCACCTGAAACATTTCCTTTCAACATTTTTCATACTACAACTCTCTTTTAAAGTACCATGGGCAATTATGGAGGTTGTAATATGTATCCCTTTCTTTTTCAAGTGGTAAGGACTTTGTCCAGTTTACTCCACTTCTGAAGTACCTCAAGCATCTCCTGGCAGAGATATGTAACACACCATTGGATTCACCTCCTCATGGGAGAGCTAAGTTAATCAGGGAGCTCAGCCTACTGGAAGGAACAAAGAAATAAAGTACTTGAACTCTAATTGCCTTGTTCCTACATAACATTTTAGAGAGAGACAACTTCAGGTGAATGTACTCCAAAACAAAAAAGTACAGATCTCAAACTGGTGACATGATTTTCTATTTTGCTTCCTATAAAGTAGGTACTTGATTTTTCATCTGAAGTTATCAGAATGCCAAAATTTCTGTCCTGTGGAAAAGCATTATGTCTGCTCTTTTGCTGAGGCCCTTGAAAATCAGAACCAACGTCCCTTGCATTGTACACCTTCCCCCATCCTCTTACTTTCATTTTTCTTTAGAACATGCCAAAGTTGGCTTTCTTAAGGTCTGGGGTCTGTCCACACTCTGTTTGTCAGAGGCACTCCCTGGTGGTGCATTTTGATGTGCCTAGGACATTTTGGATATTTTGTTCACTTGCTGTAGGGATCCAGCAACCACAGGCTGTGTGTATTTTCATGTCACCTAGACAGGCTCTGATTCACATCAGAATCTCATGTGCATGTTCCACATTAGGAGCTGTACAATCACCACAATGCATACGACCCTTAAAGAGAGTTTGCATCCCGTCTCCCCCAACACTCAAAAGAAAAAAAAATCAGATCATAAATTATTTGGAAATGTGGGACTGAAAAAAACAACGAGAAAAAACCCCTTTGTTTTATGGGACTTATTTGGAACTTCAGACAGCTAGAGAGAAGTCAGCTCTTGTATGACCAAAAGCACATTTGCGCTGTTAATAGTGCTGAGACCCTGAGCTAGACATTAGCTTTTAGGTCTACATGTTGCTTACCAGGTGAAGACGGGAAGCAAAAGACCAATGATTTTGCCCACGCTGATAACCTATGTCTCTTGTCTTGTAGTGTTTATGACACTATGCTGATGATCAAGGGAGTTAAAGAAATGAGTTTTTTGTATAGCTATCATAACAATTTTTGCAAAGGTTTTTCTGAAGTTTAACTTAACATCTAAATGTCTACGTGGGTGGTAAGGTAGCTGTGAAAACAACCTCCCCTCTGTGACTGTAATTATTCAGTGCTTTGCAGATTTGCATTTCTTGTCCTTTCAGTAGCATTACTTGATGAGAAAGGTTGGCTGTTCAGCTGAAACATGCCTTAGGCAGAGTTCTCTGTAATATGTTTAGAAAGTGACTATTAAGACATTAAAAAATAAAATTTAAAATATTGTCATCCAAGTGTTAATGCAGGTGAATCTGGATTTTGTTACTACAACATTGCATATTAGAACTACAGGGAGTGAGAGGGTAAGGGAAGAAAATATGCAAAAATGAAGATCTTTTACAATAACTGGCTGTTATAGAGGCATCATATCCTTGAGACATAATCTTAAGTTCAAGCCCAGGAGTATGTGCAGAGAAAAAAAAAGTATTCATTTTTTATGCTTCAATAGCCAGCTGAAGTAAATAGATGAATCAAAGCCTCCAATCACTGGAGACACAGACATGGCACCAGATCAAAAGAAAAAGGAATTCAAAGGCTTAAATTCCTCCATATAATATTCCCATGAATATTACAGATTTGGGGCAGAATGGGGCATGTCTGGAAGGGCTTTTGTCTTGTTGGCATGGAATAGTTCAGTGTTAATTCTTAAATCCAACCTGGACAAAACCCAAGCCCTTACCCTGCCTATCTTGTTAGAGGAGGGAGGGGTTGTGTTTGACCCAGTCAGCATCCTTAGAGCAAATGAACCTGCAAACCCCGGTCCCATACATTAGTCCAGTGGTTACAGGTCTCTCTAGGCTGAGAAAGGCATTGCCAGAAGGACTCAGCTCTTTTTTCCAAAATTAAGGGAAATTATTTAACCTTCCATTTGAAGCTGTTCATTTGTGCGGTACTTTCTTCTCTGAATATAATTACCCCCAAAATGAAAATATCCGCTCCTGTACAGTTATATCAGCCAAAGTCATTATTCGCACTGGTGCTAAGCTGGACATGCAGGATTAATTAACACTTTATAGCAAGCAATCCCAAAATCCCTTAAGACTGCTGCTAGCATAGAACTGATGGGAAAAAAAAATTACTTAAGTAATTCCACTCAACAAACTATTGAAAACAAAAAAAAAAAGATATTGCTACTCAGCTTTCTCTTGCAGCAGAGCATTCATATTTAATATACATCCCTCCTTTAGCCTACACAACCAAATTATTAACTTTCAGTGTTTGTTTGTTTACAGTAGACAATACACTTAGATCCAAATAGCAGTAGATTGGATAAGATGAGATACGATTTTGTTACAAGGTGGAGGAAGCCTGACTTGGTTTTTCAAGTTGGTAAACCCACGCTGGAGTGCATTGACTAAGTCTATACCATTGGGGTTCTGACTGAGGATGTGCTTAACTGCTTTGAAGGCCTTAACGGGTGAATAAATATCTAATAAAGTGTGAGAGGTGAACAGGGCCTTCTCTACTATGATTGTGAGGTTTGGCTTTCCATAATAATTTTACACTCTCTGATCTGCCCAAAAATAGCCTAATTGTAGTGATATTTTTAGGAAAAGAAGCAAGCCTGATGAGTGTTTTGGAGGCTGTTGACAGCTTGATTTGAAAGCAGTGAAAGATAATAGACTCTTTCACAGGTATTTGACTCGCTCCATTTGTATCTGGATGATCATTGAAAGCTTCTGAGATTCCTCCTCATAGTACTAAAGTACTATGTGTTAGGACACTAAGAAGCTTTTATAGTAATTTTTGTTATTGTTTAGAGTAAAATAAATAAATAGGAATAAGATGTATTAGGAGTGTGGGAAGTCTAAAGAGTTTCATATTATACGACCCTTTAGTCTCTTTACTTTTTGCTCCATCTCTTGTGTTAGCAGAAAGTAACATGAGTCAGCTCAGAAAATTAAGTCATCCAGATAGATATTATCTGGCTTAGCAAATGCAATAGCAGTGCGTAGTAATAATAATAATAATAAAACAACAACAACCACAACAACAAAAAAACCAGGAATAATTTCCCCACTTTTGTCACTAACTACCTCGAAAGAGATTTGTCTAATTAAATACTTCATCCAAAATATTCGGTTAGTAGCAAGACTTACAAACAGAGTGACAGTGTCAGTTTATTCATTCCAAACTGCTTCAGCTGAAACACACCTCACGTTTGAACTTCTGAGGAGGCCAGGAGGTGGTCCTAAGGGATTGGTTCTTAAATTACTTGAGAACTGAGAAACCCGAACTTCCTAGGGAGACCTGTGAAGCAGACTGCCATAAACTTCAGATTTGTAAGGAGCCAGGCTTGAAGGCAAGACATACTTCCTGGGGATCTGAGTTCTTCGCAGCTGTGGTACTGAGAAGAGCATCAGTTCCACTGGGCAGCAGCAGCATCTGGGGAACACAACGAAGAGAAACACAAAGTCTGTACATACGTATACTACTAATACAACAGTCTACTGGAGGCCACAGCAGGTCAGTAAGGGTTGATTTTATTCGGTGGCACGATGACAGTCCACTGGAGCCTCTTCGTGCCAGTCATAACCTGGCACCAGTGTTCTCTGCTGGCGTAAAGACACCTTGTGTAAATTAATATGCTTCAGCACACACAAAAGCTGGTCAGCCAGGAGTAGGACTTGCCTGGCTGGGGAGGGAGCGGAGGTGAAATCTGTCAGTGGTGGTGGGCACGTTTGTCAGAGATCTCACCTGTGCCAGGCACACACCTGGTCCCTGCAGGCAGCAGCCATAACACCTTCATTTCCTTTCACTTCCTGAAGTATTTACTGCAGACAGATGTTCTGCTCCAATACTCTTTTAGATATTCCACACGAGGAGAGTTTAATGTTCTAATACCAGATTTACTTATTTGAAGATATTTGACATTACATGGGATTTTGATTTAGAAGAGTGATACAGCAATTCACTGAAATCACAACACAAGCACAATATAGCAATTGCAATATACAGCTGAACCATAATACAAACATGACTTGCATTACCAGTCCCTATATGTCCCACTGTCACCATTCTGGGCATCCCCAGTCACTGGGAAGGCATAGGTGGGTGGAAGCCAGCTCAATCCCATTGCTCTCTTCAAAGTCCATTTTGTTGGTTGCTTGATTTTTGTACTCTGTGTTGGCCTGAGCCATGTATACATTCCGCTCATGTTGGTCTGGCTGGCTCAAGAAAATTATACTTGCTATTGCTTATTTTAGGGAAGGCCATCTATATAACCAGCTGACACACTCAAATGATGCAGCCTTTTAGCTACAACAAAAGTCACCCACTGATATCCTTGGTGTTAAGTTCAGCATCCTTTACAATAGCTGTGCCCAGTTCCTACATTCCTTTCTGAGCCTCATGACTGCGCCATCCTTGTTTATCTTCTCTGAGCCTTCTTCCATTGTAGAGGTTTGTAGCTAAGGACAGCACAATAACAAGTTCAGGTTACCTTCGTGCCTCCTTGCCAACATGGTGTAAAGGCCTAGTCAGCAGCAGGACATCTTCGGGTGTTTCATCCCTGATGGGAGCAGTTGCATGCTCTGCCTCGGACTTCCAGGGACAACGAGCAGCTCCTGGTCTCCAGAGGCTGTTGAAGAGGCACCCCTGGACGTGCCGAGGAGCAGCTAATGCCAGGGGCAGGCAAATACTCCCAGTTCCTCTTCTCTTGAAGGCACAGCTCCAGCCTGCGGTGCTTGGGAGCAACGCCGGCGAGTATTTTGCCATCTCGTGGCAGTTCACAGGCAAAACAGCTCGGGGTGGTCCTGAGCGCTCAGCTGCCCGGGGGAACAAAACCGGAATGGACGAGTTTGGTTGTGGCAACTGCAAAACGGCACTCAAGGTTTGCAGCTAAACAGAGCAACCCAAACCCTGCAGAGACCATTACCTGCCCACCTGCAGCGCCGGCATGTTCTCTGCATGCCCATGGTGGCACCTGAAATGAAGACAGAGAAGCTGAGTGTGACGTATTTGTGCAATGCTGTAGCTAACTTGGGATATGCTAAAAAGAACACCAAAACAAACTGAATGGCCTGAGCCTCCTGCTGACCTCCTTCCCCAGAGGAGCCGTCGCTGCTGGACTTCTCCCCAGCCCGCAGCCTCCAGCTCCCAGCGTGTGCCCAGCTCCGCCTCTCCAAGGCACCCCATGGTGCTGTCCCTGACCCTGCCTTGCGGAGGGAGCAGCAGGTAGGACTCAGCACCCACATCCCTGTGTGGATCGGAGACTTGCTGTGGTGGGGATCCTAGAGGAGGGACGTGAGGAGCAAGATCTCACTGGCAATGGCCCTGGCTTCCCTCCAGAGACATCTGCTCAGTGCCCACATCTCTGCTGTGTGAGTACCATGCGTTTGTGGTGCAGAGCAGGAGGGAGGTGGGATGTCACACCTGGTGCCAAGGCGAAGGATGGGGCGGTTTGATCTCAGGGACTGCGGGTCCCACTGGCAAGAGCTTGGGCACTGCCAGTGCTGTGGCTGCTGCTCAGGAGGGCACGAGAGCAAAGCTGCTGTGTGCTCTGCCCCCAAAAAAGTTGTCAACGGGCAAAAGCTCTGCTGCTGATCAAGAAGTTCCAAAGGACACAAAGGCTTGGAGGGAGCAGAGCTGGCCTCTGCAAGGGAAGGCTTTTCCCCATCTCCAAGAGGTCTGTGGGTGGGATGAGCTGGGACAGGTCTGTGCAAGTTGTGGGAGAGGAGCCACAGGCTTCTGCTCTTCTGATCTGTGTGAAGAAACAACCCCAAGAAATATCCCTTTAACTTCCAGACTTACTTCTTTTCAGCTCAGAAGTGAAAGTCCCCCTGTGCAGGGGGGGCTTTGCAGCCTCCCCTTGCTGCCCCAGGTCGCTCCCGATGAGCATTGGTGAGCGAGCACCAGCCAGCCGTAGCACCGGTTCAGGTGGTTTGTATCAGACAAGTTACTCCCTGGGTGATATCAGCAGAAAGATGTCACAGATCCAAGTCCAGACTGCCAGCAGCCACCGAAAACCCCAGGCTCCCTTTTGCTGGCCCTTTTGGGCTGACTCCTGCCTCAGGGTTTACCTGTGTGGCTAGTAAAAGACTGCGGCGAACCAAAGATTTTCTTCAGCAGCTGATGCCTACTTGTGAGAGCACACGCACAGGCGAGCGGCTGGGGGGAAAGAGCTCTTTGGACAGCAGTCCCACCACTGGGACACAACGGAAGGATGCTGTGGAGGCCAGGCCCATGGAGGCCTGAGGAAGAGCTGGCCAGTCTGCTGTTCCCTCCCCTTCAGACCTTGGCTGTGTGTGAGCCTCCTCCTGATGCTTGAGCATCCATGCTGTTACCCTGAATCGCAAAAACGTGAGCATGGGATGAGAACCCCAAATCCCTGAAGCACTAGTGAGCCCCCTATTAAAGCCAACAGCAAATTAACATGCAAACCCATGCCCAGGTTAACCAAAGGGAAGTGCTGCCAGGGGTTACACGTGTTCAGCTGGAAGCAGGCGCAAGAAGGCAGTGCTACAGCCCACCCTCCTACGATTGTCTAGGGAGGAGAAGAGTCAGTTTTGGCTCTCTGAGCAACGTTATCCCAATTACAAGTAGGGGAAAGAAGAGAAACACCTTTCAAAGACAGCAAATGACACATTTCCTTGGTTTTTATTCTTATTTTTATGTTAAACACAACTTTGAAATATTCTGGGGATATATTTATCACACTATGAGAATACAGGATGGCTTTACGTAACTGCAACTTTGTGTTTTCTTACACATAGGTGAAATATCGAGCAAGTCAGACACTGAAGGTTTGCATGTGAAAAAGCACTTTTTGCTGAGTAATCAGATGGCTGCTTGTTTGCAGCCTCCTAGAGCATGGATGCCCTGTGTGCACGGCCTGTGAGCACACAGACTGATAGCAAGCTATGTGAGCATACAGAGTTGATAGTAAACTGCCACATGGCATGCATTTCTTTATCTGCAAACAGGATCCTGAATGACATGGACTCCCCTTCTTGAAGTTAAAGCTGGAAGGAAGCTTGTCCTGATGAGTGGAGCTCGTATTTACCACAAAGGATTGCCATTATTCACAGGATCCACTTTTTCTTTCAGCCTTTCTGACACTGATAATAAAAGATACATGTACACTAAGATGGAAGTCTTTATAGAAGGCAATTGAGACAATACCTTGGAAGTCTGCTCTGAAATATTCTTCTAGAGACCAAAAAACAAAAAGTCACTTTTTTTCAGAAAATTACTTTTATGGGGAGGAAAGGCAAGATAGTTCATAGGTGTATAAAATAATGTATAGGAAAGGATGATATTTGTCTGTGACAAACAGTTTCATCACCCAAATCAGTTCTCCCTCTCACACACATACTGAGTCAATGAACATTGTCTTAGAGAAGACAGGACATCTGCTTCTTATAAGCAATTCATTATTTTTCCAATGTGGAAAAAGATGCAAAATATTGCATTTTTCTTTGGTACAAGATTCTTTCTTCCATCTTCTCTGAGTGAGTGTGGTTTGATGCTTTTGTCCTTTTGACAGCCTTCACTCTGTTTTCTTTCCTGGAGGTTGGTCATGCTGCCAAGAGAGGGCAGCAACCAAGCACAGAAACTGCATGCCTGGCCCTGTATTAGGTCACATGGGAATTTAATTTAAGGGATCATTACCACAGAAGCTCTGTGTCTTACTGTAATTACTGCTCAATGCACTTAGCCTGCTGCCAATTCGTTCTCACTGCAAAAGCAACCCTCTGAATTTCTCTTCTCTTTGTGTTTTCTTTCAGACAAAAGAAATAAGCCCAAACTTCTACTGAATCCTTTGGAGATAAGTTCTGTTCCATGGCAGCATGGCCAAACACCAGGGGCTGTTCTGGGGATGCTGTGTAGGAGGCATAGATCCCACACCTGCATTTCCATAGCTTTACAGGGGACTAAAAGCATGTAGCAAAGAAGTGTACCGCTATTTTATACCTTTATTTCCATGCGTAAGACATTTTCATAGTTCATGCTGTCACCTTCGTACTGCAGGCTGTGTTACCGATAATACTGTTCTGCTCTTTAATGGGCAGCATTTTCTCTCAAATCCACCACTCCTGTAAGATCCAGAGCCACCTCCTTCATCTGTAAGGCTGCATGATCAGATTACCACATATCCTTAAAGACATGTTTATTCCAGTATTTATTGACCTGATCCAGACTGAACCTGCTTTAGAAACAAAAGTAACCTGGTTGGTTTTAACATGGATAATTATCTTTACCCCAAAAAAGAGCTGTAGTGTTTTGGCCCTTGTCTCCAGAGGCAATTGGTTCTTTTGCCCATATTTTTGAGATTACAACATTAAAACACAACGTTCCCAGCGGACTTTCAGTTGACAAGGAAAATGTCATGGCCTGGTAAAAATGGTGGTAGACAGAAGGAGGCTCTGCGTGGGCTTTGTCTTACTGCGGGACAAAAGTGCTGTTGCTCTCTGGGGCTCTGCTCTTCCCATGTCAAACACAGATGCCGGCTCTTTAGCTGGTTACTGGAAAACACTTGAAGCTCTACCGATAAAATGGAACATCTGCATTTAAGGGCGGAAGAAGAAGAAATCATCCCCAAGCACCCTGTGCGGAGCTGGACGGGGCTGTATTGGCAGGAAAGCACGAAGCGCTGGATGACTCCTGCCGCCTGTGCTATACTTAGACTTGAACAGACTAATGCTGGCTTAACCTTGTGTATAGAAAAAGAAAAGGCCGTGGGTCAGGCCGAGACTGAGTGTGGGAGAGCTTGTTGGCCTTCTCAGGGCAGCAGGAGCTGAGAGAGCACCAAGCCCACAGGGAAGGTGTTCAGCCAGTGTCAGACACAGATTGCTTTGAGGGGGGGAACACCCGCAGTCCCACCTGTGATCCTGCCCATTTCTCCTCAGCTGGGAGGTTGTGCAGCAATCAGCATTTTAGGGGGAAGGAGATTAAACGAGAGGAGGGGAAGCCCAGCGAATGGGAGTGGTGGGGTTACACCAGGCGTACGCTTCTCTCTGTGCAGGTACTGCCACTCCTACCATCTGAGCCTAATCCTGCCCCAGATGTCCTCTGTAACCTGGGCAGGGGCACTGAAGCCCAGAGTAATTTAAAGGCCAATTAAGTTGCCTAAATTCCCTGGAGGGTATGAGCCTTGGCTGCACTTTCACACTACAGCTAAATCGGTCTGGCAGCTGCTGAAAGCGGCAGGCCCCCTCCTGCGCGTCCACCCTGCAGCTAAACCGGCCGGGCAGCTGCGGAAAGCGGCAGGACCCCTCCTGCCCCGCGCTCCCCTGGGGGCTTTGCTCAGGTTTGCCAGCGACGTTAGCAGAATTAAAAACCTCAGCTCCTCCAACTTCTTTGCACGAAGGGAGGATGCTCCTGTAAATTCAGCTCAAGCTGTGCAAACAGTGATTAAAGAAATAAACAGGAATCAGACAGCAAAAGGCTGGCCGTTTGGTTTTCCACAGGTCCTGCGCCTTGCATCACGTCCCCAGAGCTGTCAGCAGCGGCTTCATAGTGCTGCCGGCAGCCAGGCAGCCCCTGTGTATGACCTTCACTGATTTCAGCTGGGGTGAGCGTGCAGATCACACAGGGGACGGATGAGCTTCCACCCTGCCATCCCTATGCCAACATCTTCAGCAAAGCACCTCCCTTTGCAGCATAGGAACCACAACAAGAGCTGGACCCCCCCTGGATGGACTTCTCCATTGGCGGTGGCTGGTGGGTCTCTATGGGAAGTGCCTGGCGAGTGCTCAGCATCGAGTTCATCAGCAAAAAGGGCTGGGAACTACCGAACTCGAATATCAGCTTTTCGCTAAGCATTTCTGCCTTCTTTCACTAGCATGAGTAATAACTTCCTCCAGTCAAATAAGTTTGTTATTTAAAAAGGGCAAGGAACTCTTTTTTTATATTGTCCTAACACTCAGTAGCTCTTGTGCTTTTTTCTTTCTGTGACTTTTTTTTTTTTAAAACAATGGAGAAAATAGACATCAGTCACACCAACAAATGATCTTTCAATGTGCGTGTTTGTTGTAATGGGCAGTAATAACTCCAGACAAATCACTCGGCAGAGAGCAGCAAAAGACTAACAGCTTGAGCACAGGTCTAAGAGACTCCAAGCCAATTAATGAACTGTGTGGCCCCTCTGCTGAAATCGGAGAGCCCACAAGCAGGTCTTTAGGAATTTGCAGCAGTAATGAGGCTACTGAGGCTGTTTTCTGAAAGTTTGTGATCCTGCGCACAGACAATGATGCAGATCAATCCACACAGATCCAGAACCTGCTGCAGAATAAATTTTGTGTTAAATCTGGGATAATCTTTGCAGCGATACGTTGTAGTGAACTTAAGTGGTGCTGTGAATGGCTCAGCATAGACTATTATGCTACTGACAAAATTTTCTGAATGGATCTTGCTATGTGGTTCAGTCTTATACCTCCTTTGTCAATGCTCTTAACAGCATAAATTACAACTCTGTGATACCTATGAGGCCACTGAATAACCCACTTACCCAGGAGAAGACTTTTTTTTGCTTTGCAGGCTGTTAACGCACTGTAAGAAGATAGTCCTGGCTTTGCGAAACAAATGGAGAAAATGTTCCAGGAGTCTCATACAGGCAACAGTGAGAGATACGGAGGGAGGAAAGGATGAAACAGAAAGCAGAGCACTTGTCATGGTGAAAAACGGTGAAGACAGACCATGTTTAGAATAAAGCAGAAGTGATATTCCTTGCTCTTGTTTTATAAAGGAAGGGAAACTCTTCTTTTGACAAAACTAATGGTAAAGTTCTCTGCCCAGGCCTGTTAATTAAGTTCTGCTGAATGCATGCCGTATACGAATGCATGCCTGGCACTGTGGCTACTTAGAGATAGAAAATGCTGCCAACCCCAAACCCTACCTATGTTTGGCTTTATCTTGTGAGCTCTGCCAGACCGTGTATTGTTTTCCATGAACAATGTACAGCTCTTCACATTTTGTAGCTGATACTGAAAAATATTAATAAAGGAGGAATACTAGTCATCACATTGAAACCAATACATCACGAAAGGCACTCTATGAAATACGCTATTACTTTGAGAAACGGGCATTTCAAAGATATTTTACTTTTGTTATATTTGGGATTTTATTTTCTATATAAAAAACATTTTCTGATGTGTTTTGTTATTTCAAGAAACATTTTCTTGGCTCATTTTGGCAAAACTTTGTTTGGCACATTCTTTACGGGAAAAAATTAGACAATTATATTTGAGAGAATAGTGTGGGAGGCTGTGTTTGTCTTCAAGGCAAGTGTTCTGAGCTCAAGCTGGAAAAGGAGGAGAGCCACAGAAATGGCACTGTTTTGAATTACTTGCATTTTGTGCATTTCAGATATCCTAGTTCTTAAGCATATTTGAACAGATTTAAGACAGATCTTTGATGCTCCTTTTTCCTCCTGTAGTTGATAGGACTGCTAGCTGTGATTCAGTAAGCCATCATCTTGCATTAGATTTCACTATAGTTTTGTATCGCTGATATGGAATGTAATTATTAAAATAGCATTGGAAATCTTTGCTTTTTAATTTAATTAATTATAAAAAATTTAAACATGATCATTTATTATTTTCTGAATGACCGAAATCTAGCTATTCCAAATGTAAGGACAGTCAGCTCTGAGCAAAACAATCTGTTCCTTGCAGAGAGGAGGCAGCGAGAGGGGCTTTGGTGTCTGGATCAGCGTCCAGAGATGATCTCCCTGCTTGTGGGAGGTAGCTAACGTGATAGCTGTGCCATTGCTTGCATGCAGCGTGATTTTGGACGCAGTGTTTTGTGTTCTGCCTCTGTTCCCTGTTTTGCAAATGAGGAGAACAACACCTATGTATCTCTGTCTCAAAAATTTAGGGCAAGAATCACTTACGGACGCACCACTTGCTTCATCCACTTGTGGGCTGTACCCTTGTGCACAGGAAAGCAGATTTGTGGAGCTGGGGGGCTGCTGGGTGTCCGCAGCCCTTGCAAAGTGCTCTTGGTGCAGCCGCTCACGGTGCCTGGGATGGCAGAAAATCCTAGGCAGGGTAGGGGGTTTCTCAGTTAATCGCCCCTGGTTAATTAATCCCCGACACTGCGAGTGATGCCCATCGACAACAGAGAGCTGCCTGCAGGCAGAGGGGCACTTCTGACTCCAGTGCTGGGGAACAGGTCACCATAAGCAGGGGGGGCCAGGCCTCGGCTGCCCTCTGCCCCCCTTGCCACGCCGAGGTGGCCGGAGCCACCAGAGCTCCTCGAGGAGAGCCACAAGCACCGTGAGCGTGGGTGGAGGGTTTCGGCTGTGGGAGGCTTTCAGAGTTCCTCTGCCAGTGCTATTCATTTAAGTGCTGTCTACAGTATTTTTTACCTTTTTTATTTTTCCTGCCAGTGTAAATGTACTTTTTCCTGTGATATTTAAAAAGGTAAATGTAGGACGACCTGACTATAGCATACAGTCTATAAACCACTCCAATGGGAGGATTATGCAAAGAAGACAGAAGGAAAAGAGAATGAGAAGAAGCCTAAGAGAAACAGGAGGAGATATGGTCTGTCCTGGGCTGTTACACAGCTAAGTGTTTCCAAAAAGGAAAAACAGTTCTCAGGCTTGGACCAAACCTCAGCAACCCAGAGACTCCTGTTCTTGAGCTACCGAGGTGCTGTGTTGTTGTTAGTTATTTCTTCCACCTCTATAAAACCATTTCTTCTGGCTGCTCCCAGGAGACGCCAGTTGCTATGCTGGTGAGAAGCCCATACTTGCAGGTAATATCCTACTGTGCAGCTCTTGGGCAATGTTTGAGGGTTAAAGTCCACAGGTCATTTACTCTTTAATGTTGTTCTCCTTCAGTAGCTAGTTCAGAAAAAAAATGTTCCCGCAATGTTTTACTGTCTGCTCATACTGTTGCATACTGCCGCATACTGCCTGCAAGAACCACACGGACAGCTATCTCGTATGCTAGGTGCCTACAAATAAAAATTGCCGTCTTATTTTCATGCAGAAATGTGTGCCTTGTCACTGCCCATCCTCCTGCCAGTCTTACCGGGATGCTTAGTGTTCTGCCCTGCCGGCTGACAACTGCCTGGCCGTTAAGCGAGGGTCTGCCTAGGAGTTGCAGACTCCAGCCAAATGAAACTCCTGTTACTCGTCTTAGGCTGCATTCGCTGCCGACCGCACCTTTGCCATACCTCTCCCAGGCAGCTGCCTTCATGCTACGTGCAGAGTTCCCCGAGCACTGCAGCAGAATGCAGTACTTAAAAGGGTACGTGGGGATACTCTGGCAAAGGGAGGAAATTTGTGTCCTGCGCTAAGAAAAGCCTAAGAGATGCGTATGTCATCCAGCTGTGACCTCTGCCCCTGCTCTCACACTCATGGATGCGAGTGCTGGAAAAGCAAGCTGGGTGACCCTACCCCATCTTTGGTACGGTAAAAGAAAAACAGTTCAGGAGTTGTGAGCATACTGCTGCATGAGCAATACTGCACTACAAACCGAATATATGGAATTACGTCTAAAGCTGAACTACCGCTCCCCAGGAGAAGCCGGAGCACTGTTGCCATGACTATCATGTTTGCGAGGGAGACTCTTGTCTGCATCTCGGAGCCCTCTGCAGCCAGCAGCCTCTGCGCTGTCTCCTCCCTCTGGAGGTCCCAAATGTCACCCTGACACCACCTGTCCCCTCGGTACACCCTGTCCCGGCAGAAGTGAGCGAAGGGTCAGAGGCAGGGAGAGACTGGGGGGATGCTGAGCATTGTGCTGGACTTGGGTGGAAGGCTCCTGGCCCTGGGTGTGGGGGGGTGCGGTCATCCCCTGGTTCAGCAACAGTGTTTGAAGCAGGCGCCTTGTTAATGGTTGGAAATTGGACATGCCCGAACGGATGGGGAAGGGGAGTGGTGAGACTGAGGGCTGGGACAGCAAGACAGCACACTGGAAAAATGCTCTCTGGCATCAGTCTCAGCCCCCTCTCCCCGCAGCGGGTTAGGTGCTCGGAGATCTCTCCGTACTTTGCTACGTTCAGCTGTTAAACAAGAACAGCAATCCTTATGTTGCAGAAGGCTGTGTATATATATTTTATTTACAAATTCTTGCGATAGAAGGCCTTGCACAATGGAAAGTAGAGCTGACACACTTCATATGCTTCATGGTGTATTTGGCTTTGTCTGCAATAGGTTTTTAGTGATTTTAAATTTTCCTTTGCTCTGCCTGAAGGCCTATAAAGACTTCCGCAAAAAATGCTGAGACGTATTAACTGGAATAAGCCATTTTCTGTTTTTTGTCTCTTAAAAGTACAATCCTATTCCAAAATTTCTAGCACTTGTCTCAGACGTTTCCCTCTTGGCCTGTGGAAAACGTGAGGTCTTGTGGCTGCCACCTTGCCCTGCACTGCATTCGCCCCTTAAAGAAATGGCAGCATAAAAGCAGCAGCTATTCCTTCTCAGAAAACCATCACTATCTCATTTGGCGTTACCACTAAAAGGGGAAAAAACCTCCAAAACCAAAACTCAGATAATGCAGCTTCTCCTCAGATTTCAGTGCTGGGGATGGTTTGCTTGTGCACTCTGGCTGACAGCCAGAGCTGGGGGGTACCCAAGCAAAGGACAATGCCCAAGTACCCGAGGTACTAGTGGCATAAATCCAAGAGATTCATAAATAAGCTAAGGCAGTCTGTGGAGAACAGTTTTAATAAGCTCAGTGTGGTTAGCAAACCAAGCAAACAGTTCCAATCTGCTCTAATTGAATCTTCTGAGGCGTGCTTGCGAGAAGCCCTAGTAAAGTGTATTTTAGTAAACCAGCCTGCAGAAGAAAATGGAGTGGATGCTCATATGCTGCGGCAGTGGAACAGGCTGCCTAGATAAGGAGGGAATTTGTTACGTGCAGACTTGCTCAGAAGTGTGAAACCTCGCTGTTAAAGGCAAGTGCTGAAGAGCCTGTGGGGTTTCCTCAGGCAGGTCAGGCGTCTGGAGGGGAGGATGCGGGGCAATGCCCAGGGGATGGCTGTGGCTGACGGCAGCTCCGCAAGGAGAAGAGCCACTACTGAAATGACACTGGTCTTTCTTATCAGAAAACTACCATGCAGACAGGCAGAGACACCCCTGCACAAGGGAACTGTGAAACTCAGTAGCTGAGCCTTATGTCATTTAAAAAAAAATCCCAAACCTCTGCCTCCTAACCTAGAATTAAGCCAGGCTTGGAAATAGTTTTCCTGCTAGTCCATGCCCTCTGTTTCTTCAGGGTCAGGCTACAGTCAGCAATCAGAGGCAGCTTAACAGAAGAGTCCCTGGTCACGATTTAATAGGAAGCTACTCCCAGAGATGTTTTTGCTAAGAGGCCACACACTTGCCTCTGACCAACTGCTTATAGAAATGGTTAGAAGGCAGAAAGTGAGAGCAGAACTCTCCAAAGCACGTATGCGTGTGACTGCGTGCGTATGCACACACACACCCACGAGGCCAGAAACCGCTGGGAACTGGGATTCTTTGCTACAGACAGAAAGGTTTCTGGATATATACGGCAACGTAAAAGGTCACAGCTCGTCTGAACTGCTCGATGCCTCTGCAGACTTCCAATGACAGTTACAGCTGCAGACAACTAAAATGTAGGGACGCTTATAGCACTTGCATCTGAAGCCAAGGACTGAAATACTACCGGCATGCTCCCAGCCGCTCAGCAGCTTCTGCAGAAGCTGCAGCACGCGGCATGTTGCAATCCAGACCGTTGCCTAGCACTTGTACTCTGTTTTGTTTGCTCTCTGCGCTTGTGCTGGCTGGTGCTTACGGTAAATGGAGTATTTATCTGATCACCCCTGGGCCCCCCCTTCTACTGACATCTATTTGAGGAAAAGTAGCTTTACCACATGGATGTTTGCTTCCAACCATTTTGGACCCCCTGGAGCCTTTTGAGCTTTCTGTCAGCCCAGAGCGCTCCCTGGCCGATCAGCTCCTTAGTTTTTCTCTGCAGTGAATTAGCTGTACAAATGCCTGGGAGTTAAATATGCCTATTCCCAAGTATCATGACCAGCCTAGTAGGTTTCGTTGTAGGTGAAATGTCTGTTCTATACTTGGAAAGCAGGGGATGTTATGTATTTTTTATTCCACCCACTGTGGAAATCTTGTGAATTCAATAGCTGAAATTCTGTATATCTTTATCAACACTGTCGGGCCCATCCTTTCCTTGGCCTGGGAGCAAAGAAAGGAAAATAACAGGGGCATAATATGTATGGGGTAAAAAGAAGGCAGCAAAGAGACTGTGAGCAGCCTTTTCTGGAAGTTTCACGTCTATAATATACCAGAATGGGTATAGCCTGCGGGACAGGCTTCTGGTGTCACAAGGCACAACCTGAAGTTTAACAGAGCACAGGATCAGTCAAACCAATCGATTGTAAGCGAAGTCACAGGGCATGCCCAACATATCTCTGGTAGAAGAACACACCATGGCAGACCACAGTTTGACCCCAGCGTGGCTAGCAACATGAACACGACTGGCTCTACCCTGTAATAGCACAGTTAAAGTATAGTGAGCTGATTTTTAATGGTAAGCTAATTTTTGATACATTTGTTATCTACAGCTTAGCCAACAGTTGACTTAAAACCACTGTACTGTACTGATGAATCTGAGATTATTTTGTAAGTTGCAAATGTTGCTTTGGCAGAGAATTTTACTCTGGCAGTTGCTTTTGATACATTTAAATTCTGCCACATTAAATTTACAAGTTTTACTGCTCAAGATCTGTTATGCAGCTTAGGGCAGCCTTTCCCAAAATGCCAGGCTATTGTTAGTGAACAGCAACATACG
>NW_009223757.1:0-4462 GCF_000690835.1 Fulmarus glacialis | reverse complement strand
GCAGGAATGTCTTTGCATGTATGAATTCAGCCGTGCAGGTCTTTTACAATGCATGCTAGGGATTGCCAGGAGAGGAGGAAAATTGGGTTTGTCTTCTTGGAGGGAAATTCAGCTTCCACAAGCTTGGCAAATACTGACCTAAAAGCTAGGTGCACATCTGCCACTGATTTTCACGGTAGAAATGTTTGAATTTCTGAAAATTGCAACCTCTGTCAATGTACTTTCAACCTCTTGAATTAGCACCAGAGGCAGCGGAGAGAGAGGAAAGGAAATTTTTCAGCTTGCACATCAAATATCAGAATAGTGAGGAAAGATGTAGGTTAATTAGACTGTTTAAAAACCCTTTATGAGTACATCTGTAAACTTGCCTTATTTGTACCTTTCAGAAATACCCACATCATGTGGAATAGCACCTGTCTCCTGTAGCGTATTTCCATTACTGAACCACTGTGTGTATTTTAGGGAAGTTAATCTATAAACTATTCCCATTATATACACATACATACATATATGCATACACATGTACAAATGTATAATTTAATAGCCTATAAAATTAGTATGATTTGTACAAGTTTTTTACAAATTGTAAACAGACTGGTGATCGATTTCGTCTTGTTTCCCTGTTTTCATAATACAACTAGAGAAAATTAGTGAGCCAAATATTGTTATAAGTACTGGGGGTAAAGCCCTGGCTCAGCTAACTTCACTGGAAACAAAATGTCATCCTTACGCTCCAGGGTGAATAGCCGGAGACGCTTATTTCCTTTTGGGAAAAGAGGTACTTCCCAGGACCAGACTTCTCTGTCTTGGTCTGTGTCCACACGTGGGCTGCAGACGGTTTCTGCTACTGGCTGTGAGTTAAGTGCCAAAGGACAAGGAAAGCTCACAGTTTGCAGGGGCTCAGCAAACCTGCCAAAACTCTTCAGTTCCTGCAGACCCACATCTTCAGCCAGCTCGTAACCTCTCTTAGAGTTTTAACAGTAATCTGCACCAAGTTTGTCCACTTACGCAACCACTAATGAATTCAGCTCCCAGAGTTTTGTAGACCGGACGATACAAGCAAGAGTTGCCAGTTAAAGAAGAGGAAACTTTGTTACCTGGCTTGCCCACAGTGGACTTGCCTATGAAGGGATGGGGTTTTAGACCAAAGGGTGAACATCTGGATCACTAACATCACCTAAACTGAGCAATCACGTTTTAGGAGACTTGGCCTAAGTACGCAACTACCTCATGCGTGCAATCTCCCCAAGCCGAGCATTTGTCCAAGGCCCATTCTGCTTGCTGTCCTGAGGGAGAGAGGGGTGTTTTGCGATGCAGCACGTGCAGACATTGCTCAGGCCCAGGCAGGATGAGGAGGTGCTGCCGCTGCCTTGAGCCCTCGTCCCGGCCCCGGGGCGCAGGTTTGCATCCCCTGGCTGGCTCATGCGGTGCAGGGGCCTCCCACTGCCGCAGGGGGTGTCGCAGCCTCTGGGCGCAGACATTTCCAGGGTGGGTGTCTCTGTCAGTCCTCGCGAAGCTCTTCTGCTTCGTATGAAAATGCATAAATATGCATGGGTAAGAGTGAGTGACAGCAATTGCACGTAACATCACTGCCGGCATCTGTGCCACCGCTGGGGCTGCCAGAGGTGTGGGCGAGCACTGGCAGCCGGGAAGGAGGCTTTACTACGGTAAGTTTGGCAGCAGACAACAGGCGTTTGCCTTCACCACCTCCTCGCCTGGTGGTCAGGGTGCCTGAAGGAAGACCTAGGATTCAGGCTGTGCTTCAACAGATATTTCAGTTTATTGAATAATTTGGCCTCAGCTCACATGCTGGCATTTGCTCACGGATGCCTTAGGCGTATCTCTGCTCAGCTCGTCATCTACTCCGGCTCCCCTTCCTGGGAGCCGTCCTGAGCCTATACCCTATATTGCCTTCTTGACCTAACTCTCAGCCAGCTCTGCATAGGGAACTGAGTGTCAGTTTAGGTAAGACGTGAGCTACGTACACCACGCAGAGCAGCTGGAGTGCATCTCCACCTTGCAAAATGCAACACATACAGTTTTCTGAATTAGCTCAGGGCCTAACTGGAGGATAGTCATGCTAGGGATACCGCTTGGTGCATGATGAAAAGCGGGATAAAAAATTTGAGGAAATCACCATGTTAATGTAGATACATTGCTTCTAGTGCCAAAGCTAACAACTGAGATGTGGCTGAGGTTTCTGTTTGCTGTATTGCTGTATATAGCCTGCCTCGAGGAGAAAGCAAGCTCTGCACCATCCTCTTATGTCCTTTGGAACAGAGGGATAAAGAACTGAAGAGATGAAACTGAGTAATACAGCACTTTACAACCTGATATCTTGCTGAAAACAGAATTTATCTCCCAAAATGTTATCAATGACAGTCCTGAAAACCCTTCTGCTGGTTCAGACCAAGCACTCCATCAAGCATTGTCTGGTGACCTGCGAGTTTTTCCTTACGGTATTACCATTTGTACACAAAATGAACACCTGTTCTTCAATCTGGAACTAAGGCTGTGGATGCAACAGTAAAACACTGGTCTGTGAGACACAGTGCCACAGAGGCGTGACCCAGGCACCGAGGGGAGGACCGCTCCACATCAAACCGTACGTGTCTGCAAGGTGGGTAGCGCGTTAGTCCCTCATGTGTGTGACAAATCCTTTCTGCTGTCTCCTGTGAATAGCTGTGAGGGCAAGAATACCCTGAGGTGAGAACTAAGTCATCGCAACACATGCTATTATTCCACTTAACACTGTTCTCCATTCACAGCTTTCAAAAACAGACACTATATTTTGGGGAAGAAAACTGCAAAACCTATCAAGCATCAAGGCTAACTGATCTTTTCAATGGCACGGGCTGCGTTTGGGGGCACCACCAAAAATCCCAGTCCGACAACACCACCTCTCTTCCCCATGGGCATGGGGCCATTATTCCTACATCCAGCATGGGGCCACAAGAGAGGGGGAGGTAAGCCAGAGAAAGTTGTCCCTGGCACCACGCTAGCAACCAGATTGACTGGCTATGAATGATTAAGGTCAAAACCTTAAAGAAAGAGTTGGTATCTCTTATTTTTCACAGTGCTTCAGGCACACTGGGTCAAAATATTTGCTTTTCACCTCTGGGAAGGAGGTCCATTCTGGGAGTCAGAAAATTACTGCAGCGGGGAAGTGCTGGCTGAGGCCATACCCAGACCCGTGGCTCTTGGTGCCCTTCTGGAGGCAGGTCCTGCCGAGCAAGTCCCACCTCCACAGGGCAGCGTGGAAGCGTGAAACATGTCCAACAGCGGTCAGGATGCAGCCGCATTGTCAGACCTCCCTAAGTCCACTCACATGCTGAGAATGGCCTTTATAAAATATAAATACAATTAAATAATTGTTGAAGATGTATGTATACCGAGGTATGAAAGAGAAGGATGGCAGCAGGGCACTTGGAGAAGTATAACTCCTATCAAATGTATTTCTCTGCTTAATTCATAGATGACTACACCTAGTGACTCCAAGGTAGACTTCTGAGATATCAAGGCAGATCTCTTACTTGCCACAGGAGACAGTGATTTTTATTTAAGGAAGAAGCCTGGTGGTCCCACAGGCTGTGTGCCTCGCAGCTGCCTGCCAGGGTTCATCTTCTGCCGTGGTCCAGCCGGGAGCTCTCTGCAGAAGCCATTCCCATTCCCCTCTGGCCTGCCTGCCCAATTTTCCTCCTGTGGACCCTGTCCCAGGACCTTGGCTTAACTGAGAGCCGGGAGGGAGTGGGGACGTGCCCGTGTTTGACATCTGTAGAAGAGCTGCTGCCTCCGCTACTTTACAAGCGACCATGAAGCTCTGTAGTTTGCAGGCCCATCAATGCTGATTGCGCTGCATGGCACCAGCCCTGAAAACTCCAGGGACTGAAGGAGAAAGGTCTGTCAGGTTATCATCTCCGTGTTCCCTCCAGCACAGAACTGTTCCCTACAGTATCTTATTTATATGTGGTATGATTTGCACAGCCTAATCGCAAATGACTCTATCAATGAGCTCCCACAACTTCTAAATGATTTTTCTGGCTTGACAGAGCCTCCCTACCAGGATATTGTTTTTGATGCTAAGCATGCGCTTTCCTCCCTTCATTTTCTTCCCAATTGCTGTTGACTAAAGCTTGTAAAACTCTTCAAATAATTCCTCTGTTCCACTCATATCACTTGAAAAAGTTCTCTGTTTTTCTTACCCCTACTTACTTCTAATTTAGCATTTACACATACATCTATCAATCTCTCTCCACAAATCAATACCACCAGCTCCTTAATAATTTTGATCGCTCTTCCCTAAATCCCTGTCAGTTTGTTTTCATCTTTCTGGTTCTGAGGTTTGCAGACAAAACAAATGGCAGCTTTCTTGCTGGTGCAGCATACCACGGGACAAACGGTAACCCAGGCCGCGATATATTGCTTCTGGACATAAAATTGCAAACTGCACTGGGTTTTTTTT
>NW_009223756.1:0-4293 GCF_000690835.1 Fulmarus glacialis | reverse complement strand
TGATTCTATGATTCTATGATTCTAATGGATTATCTATTCATGTATAGTACTGAGAGAATGCACATCTTAAATGGCTTTCAAAGAAAACTTTCATTTTAAGAAAGACTTCATAACAAAGCAGAGAGCTTTGTTATGTTACATTTTAACAATGCAACATATAATTTAACCGGACGTAACAGAAAGTTAGTTTTTCTGCTGGATAGGAGAAGTGTGCTCTACAGGAGGTCATACTAATGGGAATAGTTATCTTAACTTTTTAATCAATGTGGGTTAAAATCATGAAATAGAGCGTGAATTTTAAAGTGAACATATCTGTAGCAATGGTATTCATAATACAAAACTAGTTATAAAAACAGGTTAGATGGCTCTAATAACAAGACTTTCAAGGATCTTTTTTTCTGCAGAAATTGGAGGTATTTATAGGTGACAGAGAAAGAAGCGAAGTAGGAGATTGTTCTTTGATTGATGAATTATTAATATTTTCTTCCTTATCCAAGGATGTTCAATAGCCAACAAAGAAATTAAGTGATCAACTTAAGCTGTCTTTACTTATTCTGTCATTACATTTCACTCAGGCTTGTACTACAACAGTCCTGTGGTATGCCAAAACACTGAAGACACAGTTATGGATTGTTCACGTATATGAGTTTATACATGTTTATCTGTATGCTCAGGTGTGTTGACTGACATTTAACTCCCTTGCACTATCTGAAAAGAAATATTTGAAAAGTAAGGGTTTACTGAATAAGCTTAAATGCAGAATAACATCTACTCACAGATGGATAAACATTAGATTTACATAATATAAATGCAATCTAATGGCAAGCATTACCTGATTTTTTAAAAAATTGATCTATTATTAACCAAAATAATTGTTTATGTAACAAAATACATAGAATGTTCAAGGATGACTCCCAAGGACTCGGGCGAGTTTTGGATCAGGTCTTCAAAAAATCCAGCATGTTAAATGACATTGGCCCATCCACTCATGGCATTTTTTATACTATACTATTGGAAAAAGTGTGTTTAGAAAAAAAGCTATGGGCAGTTTTTAGTGCAAGGTTCTTTCAATAACCTTTGAATATTTATCTATCTTTAAAAATCCGAGATGCTTACAATTATATATTAAAGATTAAAGTGCAATATTTTAGACTCCAAGCCAATGGTAAAGATAATTAGTAGCTGAGATACGACCTGGTCATTGTCACTAAATGTCCATTCTTATCTGAATAACTCACGTGTGCAGTTGACAGTAGGTATTTCTCCTACAGAACCACTTTAATTTCTTAAGTTACACCTCTGAACTATTGTACCATTACTTTTAAAATATCTAAATAAGGCTAAACTTGCTGTTATTGAAACTTTGAGTAGAAGCTGTTCTTTCAGACAGGATAAGCTTTAAAAAGACAGCTACTTTTATTAGTATGCTGACAGTGTTTGTATTATTTCTTGGACAGGCTAATATGCAATTTTTAAACATCAGCATAGAAAAGGTGAGAACACGATAGCTGTCCTTCACAAAGGGACAGATTTATTTTCCACATATAAAATGTATAATTAAAATGATGAAGGAATGTAGAGTAAGGAATAATTAAGAATGAATATTATGAAAAAATACTGAACAATAACCCATGGCATGTTAAACATATCCATAATTAAATATTTCAATTTAATGTGATATGTTGTAGGAAAGAACATTAGTTATAACACAGTCATTGGCCATGCGCTGTAAAAAACTAATATTCTGAGAGACCAGGAAAACGATTGTTGCTAATCTATTTGCAAGAGCAAATGTCAACTGTCGCCAGATTTCTTTTTTACACAATTATTCTCTATATTCTTTTGAGAAAAATTACTGAGGCTAAATGCTGCGTAAGAGTCTTCTGCCTGTGCTGTACCAGTATTACATGATAACCCACACTTTTATTAGGTGAAGATACACAGAAAGATAGATGAATATGCTGTTTTTATGCTGTACCAATCAGGATGACACAAATCTACTTGTGCTTGAATCAATCTCATTATGTTTGGTCAAATAATTACTTTTAAGTAACATAAGTTTATTCTGCAGACAGTTAATGAATAAACAAGCAGAGGGGCTCCTCGAGACGGGACTTCTGCTGGACCCCAGGAGTTTCAAAGGACGTTAAACATACCTTCTTGATGCAGCCTCTGCCTTTGAAATCTTGAGAGTGCTGCTGGCTGGAAGCTGAAAGGAGGCAGACCTTGCTGTCCATGCCTTGCCCTTCTACTTTTCCCCAACCGTACCTTCTAGATGGTTCTTTGCTCTCATTCAGCTCAGTATTTCTTCATTTTTTATGTATTTGCTTAGTCACATGAAAGTGGGAAAGACTACAAGTAACAAGGGGGCAAGATTTCTGGAACCAAGAGGATGGCTACACAACAGGAATTAACCTCAAATAAGTTTTCACCAGGCAGTTGTGCCAGGCCTTTTTATGCAGAACGACTTAGACCCCGTGTGAGTGTCACCAAGCGTGTACATTTCTATACAGGCAGCTTAGGATAGGTTCCCTTCATCTGAGAAAGTGGAAAGAAGAAATCTTCAGATGCTACCAGATGAAAGAAATTTCTTGATCATGTTATCTCCATGATAAGAGAGAGAGTCTTGAATTTTTTTTGCTACAAAAGGTCCGTGAGACAAATGGCTGACTTGAGTCTCTCATGGAAGGAAATTCTGGGTAAGATGGAGCTGGAACAACACAAAAAATCCAGCTGTTTTTGTAGTCTAGTGTTTTGGAGGAGGTGACAATTGGTGAAGGTGTTACACTGAAACCACTTGTTAATGTAGTAACACAGCTTAAAATAGTCTCCACAATCACAGCAAACTCCAGAAGTCCTTTGGCACAATCTTCTAATTGAAAATTGTTGGCAAATAGCATTGAGCAATGATAAGATGATGAAGGAGTAATACTAAGGCAGTCTTGATAAACCATGCAACTTTATTGATTACTTGTCTCTTGTTCACCAAAACAAAAGAATAGCCTTCCCTTGTATTAACTGATAGTCGGTTCATTTCTGAAATGAAAAGCTTGAAAATTAATTGCAGAATAGTCCCATGAAGAATTTAATAGCTTCTGTTAGAAGCAGAAATTTTACCCTGTGTTCAGGGTAAAACACTGTTATACTGCAAAGATCTCTGCAATAACAGAATGTGAAATGAAAGCTGAAACTAGCATTTATAAGCTATAAAACTTGCACTGTTTGTATTATATGAACTGCCTTGTAATTGCATGAAAACAGTGTATATTAATTTGCTAGGAAATACTGGGACGATCTTGTACATATCCTTTTACATGATAATATTTCTTCCGAACTTATTTACTCATTACCATAATATGATCCATCTTGCAATTAATCATTTTAATTATATGCAGGTACATGGTCATTTCATGTAAAATAGTTTTAACAGCAAGCTGTTCTTTAGCTCTAGAAGTTGGTCACCAACGCAAGTGAGATAATTGGTGACGTCAAGATTGGAGGCAGCCTGGGCTGCAGTGATCATGCACTGGTGGAGTTTGCAGTCCTGAGGGATATGGGTCAGGTGAAGAGTAAAGTCAGGACCCTGAATTTTAGGAAAGAAGAATTCCAGCTCTTCAAGGAGTTAGTCAATAGGACCCCCTGGGAAACTGCCCTCAGGGACAAGGGAGCAGAGCAGAGCTGGCAGATCTTTAAGGACGCTTTCCATAGAGCACAAGAGCTCCCAATACCCAGGTGTAAGAAATCAGGAAAGGAAGGCAGGAGACCAGCATGGCTGAGTTGAGACCTGCTGGTCAAACTAAAGGGCAAGAAGGCAGTGGAAGCAAGGACAGGTATCCTGGGAAGAGTATAGGGACACTGCCCAGTTGTGTAGCAATGATGTCAGGAAGGCCAAAGTGCAGCTGGAGCTGAACTTGGCAAGGGATGCAAAGAATAATAAGAAGGGCTTCTACAGCTATGTCATCCCCTGATGAGCAAGACTGACAAACTGATAACAATGGACAAGGAGAAGGCTGAGGTACTCAACAACATCTTTGCCTCAGTCTTCACTGGCAACCTCTCATCCCACGTCTCAAGTGGATGGACTGCCAGATGGGGACTGGGGGAGCAAAGTCCCTCCCGCTATAAGAGAAGATCAAGTTTGTGACCACCAGAGGAACCTGAACATACATAAGTCTATGGTACCTGATGAGATGCATCCCAGAGTCTTGAGGGAATTTGCTGTAGTCGCAAAGCCACTCTCCACAATATTTGAAAAGTCATGACAATCAGGTGAAGTCCCTGGTGACTGGAAAA